>NC_079501.1:73616785-73926655 GCF_030052815.1 Hevea brasiliensis
CTCTTGACCTCCTTGAACTTCTTGCAATCCAATATTACATAGTAATCCTTGGCATACCAAGGCGAATTTACAAGAACTTAAATAAATGAAATTACAACCCAAAAATATTACAAACTTAATAATACATGCCCAAAATAAATTAAAATAAATTAATTAATTTACAATCCCAAAGAAACATAAAAGAAATAAATCCAATCACATTGGTCTTTTATAGTCCATGATCATCCATCATGCATATCACTATTTAACAATTAAATAAAACATACATTCTTAAATTAAATTGAATATCTCATATTCAACTTAAAATTCCAGATTTGAATATGATTCAAATAAATTTAAAATTCAGATTTGAATCACATTCAAACAAATTTAAAAATTAAGATTTGAATAAAATTAAAACAAAATCAAAAATTCAGATTTGAAACACAATCAAACATTTATTAAAAATCAGATTTGAATCACATTCAAATATTTTTTAAAAATCAGATCTGAATTTTATTGAATCAATTTTAAAAATCAGATTTAAATATGATTCAAACAACTTTAAAAATTCAGATTTGAATCTCATTCAAACAACTTTTAAAATTCAGATTTGAATCACATTCAAACATTAATAAAATTCTGATTTGAATCATAATTTAATTGTGTGATTAAAACAACTAATTAAACACTTTAATTAGTCAAAGAATAGGCCTTAGATCATACAACAATTGCAGAATTAAAAGCCAAACCTTGAATCACCCATGGAACCATTGTTGCCGCCACCAATGGTGGCTTCTCCATGTGTGACGCCAAATCTCATGATCCAACCAGCAATGAATCTCTTGATCTCATGATCAAACACACAATTAAATTATATAATCAACAATCTAAATGGCAAATATAGTGGCTCTGATACCAATTGAAGGAACGGAAGCGTGAAAAACACAAGATTATACCATTGAATTCAAAAATTTTCACCTAGGGTCACAAGCACCATGCAAGATTTATTTTTATCTATTTGATTTCAATGATAAACAACATATTAAAACTCTTTTAATATGTTTTTGGATCTGTATTTGCCATTTAAGATTTTAAAATTAATCAGATTAATTTTAGAACCCTAGATTAAATCAAGAACGATTACACTAACCTCTTGATGTGCTGCAGATGTCTCGCGCTTTGAGATTCGTCAGGACACGGATGTTGTCCCTCTAGCTTGTCCACACCAAGAACACCTATGGCAGCCCTTGAACAGCTTCTAAAGCCTTTTCTATTAATTAGAAATTCAAGTTCTGCCTTTTAAGAGATTCGAGATGCAAACAGGACACTAGAAACAATTTCTAGTGTTCTTAATTCAAGAGATTGATGGCTAATCTCTTTGAATTGATGAGAGATGAAGAGAAATAGCTGGAGAGGCTCAAAGTGGCGTGACATATGAGAGGAGAGGCTGCTGTTTGTGTTTTCTTTTCATAACCCCACTTAAATAGCTAGGTTAACACATTAAACCCTAGCCACATGTCACCTTTTGATTAGCTCTAGGTTTAAGTGACCCAATCACATTGTGCCAAGTGTCAAACCTATATTTAATCTTGATTTTAATCATCTTACATGATTAAAAATAATTGGCAAGCTTATGTGTTATGCCATGTGTCACCATCTCATGGTGCCACGTGTCACACTGCAAAATGACCAAAATGCCCCTGTGTCTTAATTTTGAGTTCTTAACCCAAAATAATTATTTTCTTCTTCTAATTAATTTATATCAAATATAAATTAATTAATTAATCTCTATTAATTAATTTCTCATCAATTAAATTCATATTTAAACACTTTAAATATAAATTTAATTTATACTATACATCCAATAATCTAGATTTGGTTTCAAGTCATGCTAGGGACTTTGCAATTTAATTGCAAACCAAATCTATTTAATTAATCAATTAAACTCTTTAATTAATTAATTAAATCATATTTAAATAGGTGATAACTTGTGTATGTGTGTGACTTACTAGGCTCATCACTAATTGGCAATGAGACATGATATCAACTCTTAATATCATCGAACTCTTTCTTACCATAACTTAGTTCTCTTAATCATTTTATGAACCTCTTTGAGCATGGTTAAGACCTAGCATAGCATGGCATGGCCACCCAATTAGTATTTAGATTTACCTTATATGAACCTATAATCATATGTTACCATGCACGAGATTCTCTCTCACATAAAATCCCAACTCAAGCCGGAGTCATGGTTTATGTCAAACTCCATTTGCTATGAATATTATGTTCTCTTTTAATTCCAGTTCTTGATTAAAAGATTTTTCTCATCGTAAACTCTTTTACGAATAAATCTATCTGTCTGGCCAGGAACTTGAAACATCAAGAACAATTAAATGAACATAGGATTTTAACTCTATTTACTTAGAGGAACAGATTCCATCTTGATCAACACCTACCTCCATATATAACTAGCAGGAGCCAAAACATGCCCATATACCCATACATAGTACAAGTATGAAAGCGATCAAACTCAAACTACCTATATACAAGATAACTGTGCTATCTCGTGTCTAAAGATTATATGCATCGATATGATTTATGACAAAACATTGACAAGAGTAAACTCCATGTGCTTGTCATAAGTGTCACTGGTTCGGCCTACTTATCATTTATAAGTGCCTATCATGTTTGTTATATGGCATGAGACTCACCATTCCATCTTATTTATATCTCATATAAATAACTTGGGAACAAACATGAATACAATCTTTCTGGATAAGTCATGTCCTTATTATGAAGTATCCTCGATTGTGAACCTATTTATGATACTTTGTGCTAGAAATATTGTCACTCATATTCTTAACAACTTAAGAATAATATTTCTAACAAAATATCAATGGACCTTTTCTATTACACATAAATATATTATGTAAACGGAAAAGTAGAAATGCCTTTTATTAATAAAATATGTACAAGATACATACTAAATGATATGCTCTAGGGCATACTACTAACATTTATTTCCATAGATACTTACATCAAAAGCATAATTACATGAATTTATAATATACATTACAGAAGGTTACAAAATACAAAATATCAAAATATCAAAATGGCCTAATGTCCTACCAAATGCACTGCAATGTGAGGTGACTCTGAACTCTGAGTGCAGATATGAAGGCTCACCCTGTATGAGGCCTGCTGGACTCCCCAGCTATGTCTCCAGTACCTGCGCGTGGCAAAAGCGACGCGCTAAGCAATTCTGCTTAGTGGTGACAATATAAAATAAAATAAAATAAAATAAAATAAAAACATGTGTACATAATGTATATTTACATTTTTGGGTGAACTAAGTCTCAAATGTTTATTGCAATATTATTCAATTGAAGTTTGGTAAGATTTATTAATACTGCCCGAGTAACCTATACTAGTTGACTGGACTGGATAAATGGGTAAACTGGTACTGGGTACTAAGTACCTCGGACCATCACACCATCGGTCACATTGTGTCTCCCGGTGTGCAACAGAACAGCTAATAAGCTGTGATAATTATCGGGGATTAAACCCGAGTATAACAACTCAATATCATAGCCAAAGGCTATTATGTCACAGAATGGCATGGGAAGCCATGAAATACAGAATGGCATGAAGCCATATGCAGTACTGCTAACAGAACCCTATTGGCATGCCAACCTATCCAAACCAATCACATTAGGCCTACTAGGGCATTTAACACTTTCATTTATGTAATTCTTTGAAATTGAATTTTTATGATTACTATTCATTTCATTGGTCAACCAAAATGTTGACTTTTACATTGACAATAGGTAAATAAGTTTAAATGTCATCAACATACCACATTTTGCATTTTAAACATGTTGGTATTGGTTGCCAATACCATCTCTAAGCTTAAAGTGAATTGTACAGAATTTTCAGTTTTCAAGCTTTGGGTTTACTGTTCCATTAGTCACCTTTGCAGTGGAAATTTGGAAAAATAATCAACATGAAAGTTGTTCTTTATTTTGTCTAGTTGAATTTAATTTTTTGAATCACTCTATTTGGAGTTTTGTAGCTCAAGTTATAACCTAAAAACCATAACTGGCCGGATTGGACAGATTCCAAAATTCTGGGTAAAATTGTTTCTGCCAAATTTGGTAACTTAAGTTTGGTTGGAAATTTGACTAGGTTATGGTCATAATTTTGGTCAGATTTCTTCATGAAAGTTGTTGGTCTATACCTCAACTTGTTGCTGGTAAAATTTCAGGTCAATTGGACCTTGCTAAATTGAGTTATGTCCAAATGACCAAATACTGTTCATTTGGTCATTTTGCCTAGGCAGATTGCAGGTCACCCAGATTGGAGCAAGGTTTTGGTCCACTTAGTTTGGTCTTATGGGCATGGTTTCTTCACTAAAGTTGTGCCATTTTGTGTATAGTTTCATGTCCAATTGGCCAAACACCAAATGAACCTCTACAATTCAAGTTATGGCTGTCCAAACAGGCTAGACTCACATCCAAACCTGCAGGTCACACAAGGCAGCCACTCCAACCTCAAATCCCACAACCCAATTCACTTCATTTTTGATTCAAACCAAACCAAATGGTCACTAATTGACCATTAAAACCTACTCCCATCATCACAAGATCAAAGTCTCATTCTTCAACCCAAACCCTAACTCAACATTTCAAAACCATGTATTATCATTGCATTTATCAATTCACTTATAAGATACACATTAAGGGCAGCCACACTAACATGTTAACTCCCCAAAAATCATCACCATATTACCCTAACCATGGCTGCAGAAATTTAGGGTTAGCATACCAATGGTGTTTCATCAAATTTCTTTGTCATTTACACCCATTTATAGTTCTTAAACATAAAATTTAAGTGAAATTCAAGCTTTAGGTCACTAACCTCTTATGGAGTGAATTTCCCACTTGATCAAATTCTTGTTTTCCTCTTTTTTTTGCTCCCAAAAGCTTCACTAGGATGTAAGAACAAATTTTTATGTTGCTAGGTTAGGGTTTTGTTGGGTAGAAGTTTGTAAAATCAAGCTTTGAAAAAGCTTGAAAATATTGGTTATGGAGAAGGTTCACGCAAGGAAGAAGAAAGGGAGTGAAAGGTCTGATTTTTTTTGTTTATTTTCAGCCCATTTTGTCTTTTTAAACACATTTATGCCATGTGTCAACACTTGAGTGGGTGAAGGCACACTAATGACATCATGTGATGTCATAAATTCCCATTTAATTCATTTTTTTTTCTTTTCTTTTTTACTCATTTTCAATTCAATTTTTAGTAATATTTATTCACATTTTATGTCATAATAATTATTTACTTAACTCACCTCTGAAGGCGAAATGACCAAAATGCCCTCCGTTTGGCTTAACGGGCCAAAATTGTCTGTACCGATTGAAAAATTTTTCTAAGTATTTTCTTGGCACTCTAATGCCATAAGAACCTCAATAACCCTTCTCTGGAGTCCCAAAAATTATTTTATAATTTTTCTCCCGGGTCTAGGGCTCCTAGTTGCGAGAACCGCAACTTCTCGCTAGGTTACCCATCGCTAGGGCACCGGCTCATTTAACTTGGTTGTATTTTATTTCTAAAATTTTTCCTAAATTTTTCTTATCAATATTTGAGTTAATTATAGTTCCTCACTTTAGTTTAAATATTTTTCCAGACATTCTAGCTGTCCAGACCGACACCAATCACCAGAACAGTAGAATGTACGAAATTGCTACAGGGAGGGTGTTACACTTAGGTTCAATAAATTTATTATATATTAAAAAGTCAACAATTTGAGTGAATAGTAATGTGAATAGTAGTACAAAGACACAAAGTATAAGAACTAAATTGGTAGAGAAAATTAAGGTATGAAATTTGGAATCCATGAAATATTCATGGATTACTTGGAATAGAAATAGTAATTTACCTAAATGATTTAATGAACATTTAAGTTATGTGAATATATAATTAAGATTTGTATTCCCATTACTAGTAGGTTTAATAAAACATGAGTGATACTACTTAAATATGAAATGAAATTAACCTAGATGGATTGTTGAGACTTATACTCCTAACACCAACGGAGTTCATAATATATTAGCAATACAACTTGAAGTATGAAATGTACTTTACATGAATAGATTGTTGAATGAATAAATGTGATAAAATTGTCATTTGGGATTTAGGTTCCCATCAAGAGAGAAAGGAAAGATGTTTTGAATGTGAATAGTACATGAGATTAAATGAATGTGAATTGTGATCAATATGAATGATGTAAGGAATGTATGAATATTATGATGAATGTGTAAACTATGGAATTTGTCATGAAATAATGAAGTCATAAAACACAATATATTAATATTTAATGATCTTATGTGCTCTTGTATTGTCTTGACATGTGTGTCAGATTGGATAGATCGGCATGCCAATAGGGTATTATTTTAGCAGTACTGTGAAAGGATTTATGCCTGTATTCATGGCTTTATGCCCTCACTCATGGTTTTATGCCAACATTCATGGCTTTTATGCTCGATTATGTGTTATCATAGCTTTTTAGCCATACTGACTGCATACGTGGTTGACGTTCTGCGTCCCATGGTATGACGGCCCGAGGCACCGCGGTGTTCAGTGCCAACGACCCATTATCCAGTTTAGTCAGCCTGTCGTAGGTTACTTAGGTAGTCTAATTTATTAAAATAAGTTATGAATATTAGCAATTAAAAATGTTAGAAAGTAAATAAATGAGAAGAAGTTCTGAAATACATTAGATTAGCTCCAAAAATTTGTTCCTTAGAATGATTTGAAGTAAATTAAACTAGTTCTAAAAATTTTAAATATTACGAAATAATTGTAAACAACTTAGAAAGTATCAAGGAAGTGATAAAAAGACTAGTAGAAGAATTATAACTTAAATAACATTACAAATGTGACTTTCATAAGAATATAAGTATAAATATAAATTTTAGATTTATTTGTACATTATATAAATGATTATTGTAAACTTATGAACGAAGTGATTCTAGAGAGCAACATAAATGACGAAAGACATATTGTATGGAAAATTTCATATGAACCCAGTAAAATTCTTGAGTATAGAAAATATGCTCTAATTATTTTTACTTGTTATATTATTTCCTTTTTATATTATTGCACCACTAAGCAGTAATACTTAGCGCGATGGATTTATTTCCTCGCGCAAGTACTGAAGTTAAAGCCCAGCGAATACCAAACAGAGATTTTGGAGTTCTGATCTGCAGAGTCTTCAAGGTTGTCACCTCTTCAGCAATGCATGTAGATAGGGCCATATAGATCATATTATGTATTTTGTACATTATAATTAGTTATTATTTGTAATGTAAACTATGAATTGTATGTTGAAATATAGATTATGGAACTGTAATTAATTTGTAGATCATGTAAATTATGAATTTATGTAATCAGTCTGTAAATCATGTAAATTAATGAAATTTGAGAACTTATATATATAAATTATGCATGAATGAAAATGCATGGAAATGAATATGAAATTAAGATATATGAATGAGATGTGAATAATGAGAATAATTGATGAGATTTTTATTGTAAAATATTATTGAAATTTTCAAACGGGTGAATAGTAAAACACGTCAAACGATAATAAAATAGAGAAAACCCCGTTAGTTTCTCCGTCGAAAAATAATCGATATTAAATATAATGAGAAAAAATTTTTAAAGAAATAAACTAAGGTAAGTTAGGATGCTCCGGCACCGAATGTAGCATGCCTTGCTCGACTATACTATAGTCGGGTGAGGGGTGTTACACTCTTAACTGCAAAATATGCATAAATAGGTATCTTAATTATTGTAATGGCATTAAAGTTATAAAACCACAACTTCACAATCAATATATATATATATTGTAGACACCATATTTTGGTCGACCCTCAAATGCATAACTTAATATACAATTTTCTTTTAAAGTTGTAATGAGATTGACATTTCAAATGTTTTCTTGGATGGGTTTTCCATCTCAATATTATCTGTTCTCAACTAATAACCCAATCACAGGTCGCCTTTCTGAACTCAGCAATGGTCTGTCTTCGGAATAATTCGATCTCACGTTCAAGTTAGGTTGTTTTCTGATCTATTCGTCTTTATTCAAAGTGTTCGGATCAATATTGGATCTTCGAACCATTCGATCTTACATGCTATTGTTTTCCGATCTCACTATGTTCAAATACCTCAAAATTCCAAATCTGCGATCAGGTATCTTGCTCGAACATTTCTCAACAAAGCTAAGGTTTTATCCGATCTCTAAATAATGATTCCGAACCTAATAAGCTCAAGTCATTTTCAAATCTTTACAATTCTACCAAATCACTCTTCAAATGTTTCAGGGTTTCAGTCGATATTCGGTTGCAGCACCATTCGATCTCATGTTCACGTGTAATAGTTTTTCGATCTCTAGAAGTGGCTTGATGTTTTATGATTAATAATCGGTCTCAGGTTTAATGCTCAACGTTATTCAATTGATTAAGTACTCATGCAATTTGGTTTGGATGTTTTTCAATCTCATCAAGAAAATTGAACATGAAAAGACTTAGTTCATTTCAAAATAGAAAATATACAAGTCATTTAGTAGGATGGTCTCCCCTAACCTGCTCTTCAAGTACATTTTCAGTTTCATCATTCCCTTTCTCTCTCTCAGGCTCCTCCTCGCTATCTTCTTCAACTCTTGGATGAGATCTTCCATCCAGGAGAAGTTTTCCTCAGGATAGAGCTTCACGAGCTCGGCTAGAAGATTGCCATGAGCATTCACATAAGCACCAGCCTCCCCTGCCAGGGCCTCTTCTTCTTTTGCCTTGATCTCTTCAGTAAGTCGAGTGACATTAGCAGATCGGTAGGCTTGAGCGTCTTCAAGTTCCCGCTCCAATTCAACTATCCTTTCCTCGTAAAACTTCGCTCATTCTTCTATCTGGGCGATGTGGTCCTGAGCGGTTAAGAGTTGGGCTTTGGCAGAAGCTATATCTTGGACCGCCTTCAGAATCTCCTATCTCAAGAGATGGGCATTTTCTCTGATTATATGTTGGTTCATAATGGTCTCCAAACCCAAGCTCATCATTTGAGCTAAGAGATCATCAATGCTATCTGGGGCTAATCTATTCCGATCTTCTTGAAAACAGATAGTGGCGCCCATGACCATGGCTAGGTCAGGATTACCCTGAACTGAACGATTCCTTTCCAGAGAATGGATAAGGACCTGTGAAACCCCTTACCCGTCTACCGTATAGCCGAGTAAGATATGTCACACAGTGTACCGGATCACCCTATTTTATTTTAATCCTTTTTATCCTTCCTTATTTATTTTTATTATAGTTATGAAGTACAATTAGTGAAGTATAATTTATTTAAGTCATTTATGGAAAACATCAATTTATTTGAGGTTTCGCAAATTTTATAGAAAATCCGGTAGAGTACCAGCTAAAAATGGAGAAAACAGTTCTTCGGAACCTGTGAAAAACACTTTCAAAATTTTCAATCAATCCCAAACTCCATTTCATCAACAAAATCTCAATATTTTTCAACAACATTTCCATTTCTCAATCATTCATTTCATATGATATTTATGTAAAAGTCATCAATAAATATTCACTTTTTCATTAAGAAGCACAATTTCCACTATTTACATTGATAACAAAATACATTACATGAGTTTCAATTTCACATGAGAAAGTAAAAGTTAAATACAAAATATCAAAATAAAACCTAGTGTTCTACCAATGCACTGATGACGGTGAGGTGACACGGACACTATGCATAGCTGCAGGAGGTCTCACCCAGTCTGTGGTCTACTGGGCTCTCGGTCGGTCTCTCTAGAACCTACACGTGGCAAAAAGCAACGCGCTAAGCAATAATGCTTAATGGTGCCAATAATAAAATAAAAAGAAATAACAGAAAATAAATATGCAGTGCATGTTCTGATGTCTTATGTAGATAATTTTTTCCAATCATTATTGGTAATCTTATTTATTTTGTATTTGTTATATTTATAATTTCATTAAATTTATCCACTTTCATTTCTAGTTGCCCAAGTAACCTATACTGGATAAACGGGTAAACTGGCACTGGGTATCAAGTACCTCAGGCCGTCATACCATCGGTCACATATGTATCTCCCGGTGTGCAACAGAACAGCTAATAAGCTGTAATAACATTAAACACAAGGCCAAGAATCAACACAATGTCAGAATGGCTAAAAGCCATGAAATCACAGAATGGCATAATGCCATGTGCAGTACTGCTAACTGAACCCTATTGGCATGCTAACCTATCCAAACCAATCTTGCTAGGTATACTAGGGCATGTTACACTTTTAAATTGTGCAATTCTTGAAATTTAAGTTTAGGTGTTACTATTTATTTCATTAGTCAACAAAAATATTGATTTTTGCATAGGCAATAGGTACATTGGTTTTAATACTCCCAACATACCACATTTTGCATTCTAAAGTTGTCGATATTGGTTGCCAATACCATTTCTAAGCTTAGTGCTGGTTGTTCAAAATTTTTAGATTTCAAGCCTTGTGTGTACTATTCCATTGGTCATTTTTATAGTAGGAATTTGTCAAAGTTGTCAACATGAAAGTTGTTCCTTATTGTGTCTAGTTACATTTCTTTTTTTGAATCACTCCATTTGGAGTTTTGTAGCTCAAGTTATGGCCTAAACACCATAACTGGCCGAATTGTAAACTTTCCAAATTTTCTGGACTGACCAAATCTACAGTGTTTTGTGCAGTGACTACAGGTCACTTTTTGAACATGTTATGGTTAAAATTTGAGTTAGATTTCTTCATGAAAGTTGTAGGTCTATATCTCAGCGTTTCTGCTGGTAAAATTTCAGATCAATTGGACATTTCTACACTGAGTTATGACAAAATGAATAGACACTATTCATTTGGTCATTTTGCCCAGGCAGAATGCAAGTCTCCCGGATTAAGGCAATTTTTAGGTCAACTTAGTTTGGTTTTTTGGGCAGGGTTTCTATACCAAAGTTGTGCCATTATGTGTCTAGTTTCATGTCCAATTGGCCTTGCACCAATTGAACCTCTACAACTCTATTTATAACTATCCAAACCTGTTGGACTCATACTCAGTCCTACAGGTCAGCCAAGGCAGCTCACCCATACACAAATGCCAAGTCTCAACTCACTTCATTTCCTCATCATACACATTCAAATGGTCACTAATTGACCATTAAAAGGTTAATGAACCATCACATGAGAAAACCCTAATGTTATTAAGTGTCCATATTTTTTTTCCATGTTCAAACATGCCTAATCTTTGTATTTCACCTACACAACTAAGTTCAATCATGCATTTAGCACTAAGGGCTGCTCATCAACACTTTGCTATCAAGCAAAATCACCAACCCTAACTAACCCTAGCTGCCTAAACTTATAAGGTGCACACACACACACTTGTTTGTTTCATTTTATTACATTTCCTACACATATCATGCCATTAAATATGACTTAAACTAAAAAGAGCAAGAGTTTGGTCATTTAACTTGTTGGGGTAGAATTTCTCCCTTCACAAACTTCTTTTTTTCTTCCTCTTTTGGCTGCCTAGAGGATATTCAAGTTGCTAGGTTCATATTTTGTGAAGCTAGGTTAGGGTTTCAAGTGAAATTTGGTGAGGTAATGAAGCTTTAGGGTGTTTTAATGGAGGTTTGGGTATGAGAGGTGGGTTTCGGCTGGCTTGTTGAAGGAGATGGCTGCTGTCTTTTTTTTTTTTCATTTTTTTGTATCCTTATCCCTTTTTATTAGTTAATTCAAGTGTTAGTTAATGTGATTGGTGGGATTTGCTTAATGACATCATAATGATGTCATAAATGGGCCTTTTATCTCATTTCTTATTCTTTTCTTCTCTACTCATTTTCAATTTAATTTTTAGCAATATTTATTCACATTTTATGTCATAATAATTATTTACTTAGCTAGACAAGTCGGCTAAAAATCACCTCTGACAGCAAAATGACCAAAATGCCCTCTGTTTGGCTTAATAGACTAAAATTGTCTGTACCAATTGAAAAAATTTTTCTAAGCATTTTCTTGGCATTCTAATGCCATAGGAAACTCAATGACCCTCTCTGGAGTCCCAAAAATTATTTTATGAATTTTCCCTCAGGTCTAGGGCTCCTAGTTATGAGAACCGCAACTTCCCACTAGGTTACCCATCGCTAGGGCACCGACTCATTTAACTTGGTTGTATTTCATTTCTAAAATTTTTCCTAAATTTTTCTTATTAATATTTGAGTTAATTATGTTCTTTATTTTAGTTTAAATATTTTTCCGAACGTTCTAGCTGTCCGGACCGACACTGGTCACTAGAACAGTAGAATGTACGGAGTTGCTACAGGGAGGGTGTTACAACTCTTTCCCTCTAATTTAAATTTCGTCCTCAAAATTTACCTGATGCAAACAGTTGAGGGAACTGTTGCCTCATCGTCTCTTCACTTTCCCATGTTGCCTCCTCGGTGTTGTGGTGCCTCCAAAGCACTTTCACCAGTGGAATCTACTTATTCCTCAACTCTTTCACTTCCCGAGCCAGGATCCGTATAGGTTCTTCTTCATATGTCAAATCCGGTTGTGCTTCAATTTCTTCCATGGAGATGAAATGTGAAGGATATTAGTGGTATCTTCTTAGCATAGATACGTGGAACACATTGTGGATCTTGTCTAGCTCTGGTGGTAAAGCTAGCCTGTAGGCCACTGGAGCCACACGTTCAATGATTTCATATGGGCCAATGAACCTAGGGCTTAATTTACCCTTTCTTCCAAACCTCAGTAACTTCTTCCATGGTGACACCTTGAGGAACACTTTATCGCTAATTGCATATTCTATTTCTCTTCTCTTCATGTCGGCATAAGATTTTTATCTATCTGAGGCAATCTTCAGATTGGCTTTGATTAGTTTTATCTTCTCCTCAGTCTGTTTCACTAGGTCTGGCCCTACTAGTTTGTCTTCACCCAATTCAGTCCAGCACACTGGAGTTCTATATTTCCTCCCATACAGTGCTTCATACGGGGCCATTTGAATGCTAGCTTGGTAGCTATTATTGTATGCAAATTCTGGCAGTGGGAGGTATCTATCCCAACTTCCCTCAAACTCAATAACACAACTCCTCAGCATATCCTCAAGGACCTGACATATATTTCATGTTATTATTATCATTTTAGTTCAATATTTTTATTAATTCAATTGGTTTCAATTGTTTACCTAGATTACTCTTCTAATTGCCCATCCGTTTGAGGATGGAAAGCTGTGCTGAAGTGGAGTTGTGTACCCAAGGATTCATGCAATTTCTTCCAAAATCTCAATGTAAACCTTGGGTCTCGATCAGATATGATGGAAAGTGGAATTCCATACAGTCTAACTATCTCACTGATATACAATTCTGCTAACTTCTCCAGTGAATAGTCAGTCCTAACTGGCAGAAAGTGTGCTGACTTTGTCAATCTATTTACTATCACCCATACTGCATCATGCTTCTTCTGGGTGAGATGCAGACCACTTACAAAATCTATGGTGACCCGATCCCACTTCCATTCAGGTATGCATATGGGTTGTAGCAAACCCAATGGAACTTCATGTTCTGCCTTAACTTGCTGACATGTCAAGCATTTAGTCAAATAGTCAGCTATGTCCTTCTTCATACCAGGCCACCAATAATAAAGCTTCAGATCATGATACATTTTTGTACTTCCTGGGTGCATAGCATAAACACTGGTGTGTGCCTCTTTCAGGATATTGGCTTTCAATTCCCCATAGTCCGGTACACATACTCTTTCTTTGTAGTACAGACACCCATCTTCTTTCCCCTCATAGTCAATTGCTTTTCCCTCTGAGATTTTACTCACAGTAGTTATTAATTTCTCATCTACCTTCTGCCCATCTAAAATTTACTGTAGCAGGTTTGGCCTCACTTGCAACTCGGCCAAAATAGCTCCATCTCGAGCCAAGGTTAGACGGGCATTCAATGATCTCAAAGCTATGATGGATTTTCTGCTTAAAGCATCAGCAACTACATTTGCCTTCCCAAGATGGTAGTCAATCACACAATCATAGTCCTTCAAGAACTCAATCCATCGCCTTTGTCTAAGGTTGAGCTCCTTCTGGGTTGGCAAGTATTTCAGACTTTTGTGGTCTGTGTAAATGTAACACTTTTCAGCATACAAGTAGTGCCTCCATATCTTCAGTGTGAAGATAATTGCTGCAAGTTCTAGATCATGGGTAGGGTAATTCGGTTCATATGGCCTTAGCTGCCTAGAAGCATAGGCGACCACTTTCCCCTTTTGCATCAATACACACCTTAACCTATTATGAGAGGCATCACTGTAGATCACAAAGTCTTTTCCCAACACTTGCTGTGTTAACACTGGTGCCTCTGTCAATATAGCCTTCAACTTCTCAAAACTGGTCTGACACTTGTCATTCCAGTCAAATCTTGCATTCTTGTGTAACAACTTGGTCATTGGAGCAGTTATTAAAGAAAATCCCTTCAACAATCTTCTGTAATACCCAACTAGCCCCAAAAAACTTCTAACCTTAGTTGTATTTCTGGGAGGCTTTCATTCCATCACTGCTTCTATTTTCTTGGGATCCACCCTAATCCCATCAGCTGACACTATGTGTCCAAGGGATGCAATCTCATTCAACCAGAAGTCACACTTGGACAACTTAGCATACAATTTCTTTTCTCTCAGGGTTTGCAAAACAATCCTCAAATGCTCATCATGTTCTTCCCTGATCTTGGAATACACCTAAATATCATTAATAAAGACCACTACAAACCGATCTAGGTATGGATGGAAGATACGGTTCATAAGGTCTATGAATGCTACTGGTGCATTTGTTAGGCCAAAGGGTATCACCAAGAACTCATAATACCCATACTGGGTCCTGAATGCAGTCTTTGGCACATCTGCATCCTTTAGCCTTAACTGATGATACCCTAATCTAATATCAATTTTGGAAAATACTCCTGCTCCCTTCAACTGATCAAACAGATCATCAATTCTAGGCAATGGATATTTGTTCTTTACTGTCACTTTATTCAACTGCTGGTAATCGATGCATAACCTCAAAGTCCGATCTTTCTTTTTCACAAACAGCACTGGAGCTCCCCATGGTGACACACTGGGGCATATGAACCCCTTATCCAATAACTCCTACAACTGGATTTTTAGCTCCTTTAACTCAGTAGGTGCCATCCTATAAGGAGCAATAGAGATTGGTGTTGTACCCAGCAGTATTTCAATAGCAAATTCGACTTCCCTTTCTAGTGGCAAGCCAGGCAATTCTTCAGGGAACACATCTAGGAAGTCTCTTACTATGGGTATGTCACACAGATCTGGCTTAGCCTGCCTAGTGTCCACCATATGCGCTAGGTAGGCTTCACAGCCTTTTCTCATCAGTTTTCTTACAACTGTGGCTAAGATGACATTGGACAAGAAATCTATCCTTTCCCCCACAACTGTAATCTCATTACCCTCAGGAGTTTTCAAGGAAATTCTCTTTAATTTACAATCAACCATTGCCTGATGACGTGACAAACAGTCTATTCCCAAAATCACGTCAAACTCATGGAAAGGCAACTCAATCAGGTCTGCCAAGAATTCATTCCCCTGAATCCTTAACGGGCAACCTTTGTATACTTTGTTCACCACTACACTGTGGCCCAATGGATTAGTGACCAGGATGTCTTGGTCACTCTCCTCTACCAGTATCCCCCTTTCTACGGGTAGGTTGATGCAGATGTATGAATGAGTGGATCCTTGATCCACCAATGCATGCACAGATGTATTATAGAGGGAGAACGTACCCCTAATGACGTCTGAGGCATCTTTCTCCTCTTGAGCTCTTATGGCATAGGCTCTGGTAGGTGCTCTGTACTCAGGCCTCTCTGCTGGCTCAGATGCAGGCCTCTGTGATGGTCCCACTGCCTCATATTTTTCAGATTTCCTACCCCTTTGTGGTGTAGGAGCAAGTCTATCTACTTGTGTTGGAGCAGCTATAGCAGTTCTGCGTGGACAGTTCCTTAACTGATGCTCTATCGACCCACACCTTAGGCAGGAACCCGTCACTCTCTAACACTCCCCCTTATGCCACTTTAGGCAGTGTGGACATGCAAAAGATATTGGGGCTGGTCCCCTGAACATCATCCCTAGAGAGCTGCCCACTGATGGTGTGGACTGGCCTCTCCTAGGTGTAAACTATGTCCTGGGCCCCTGGGACTGACCCTGACCTTGAGGCTGACCTAAACTCTGTGCAGGTAGACCTTTGAACTTCTTTCCTAGTGTAGGAGATGAGCTAAACTGACCCATACCCCTCTTCTACTGTCTCTCTCTTCTAGTCTGCTCACTTATTCTAACTTTCTCAACTTTTAATGCAGCTTCCACTAACTTGTTGAAGTTTATGATTCCCAAGGCAGTGATCATTATCTTGATGTTATCATTTAGTCCCTCTTCAAATCTTTTACACCTTTCAGCCTCATTAGGGACTATCTCCCTTCCATAATGGCTCAGTCTGACAAATTCTTTTTCATACTCTGCCACCGTCAGCTGTCTCTGCCTCAAGTTAATGAACTCTCTTCTTCTCTCTTCTAGGTATACACTACCCACATATTTCTTCTTGAATTCTGAGAGGAAGAAGTCCCAAGTTATTAGTTTTGGCTGCACTTCACTAGACACTGTATCCCACCATTGGTAGGCATCATCTTGCAACAGAGATACAGTAGCTTCTAGGTTTTGCTCTGGAGTGCAGTGGAGTTGTTTTAAAACCCTTCCTATTCTGTTCAACCAGTTTTCAGCTACAACAAAATCATCTTCTCTATTTCCAAAGAAATCTACTGCTCTAAATTTTCTCAGTCTTTCTAGATGGGATTTCTGCTGTGGAGGTGGTGGTGGTGGTGGTGGCATTACCCCAACCATTTGTCTAAAAAACTAGGCCATTTGCTGGAACATGGCCTGTGGAGGCTAAGCAGGCTTTGCTGGAGCTGGTGGAGCAGGTTCTCCCCCAGTCTCAGCTGCTGCAGGTGGAGCATGACTCTCCACTTCCTCCTCAACTGCCCTCTGAGATGTGGGGTCCATATCCTATTCAAAATAACAAAGAAAAACAAATTTGTATTAGTGTCACCTCAACTCTTACAAATGCAATGCATGGTATGGACTCGATTTAAACCCAGAAACGCCTAAACCGTGCTCTGATACCACTAAATGTGACACCCCTTACCCGTCTACAGTATAGCCGAGTAAGTTATGTCACACAGTGTACCGGATCACTCTATTTTATTTTAATACTTTTTATCCTTCCTTATTTATTTTTATTATAGTTATGAAGTACAATTGGTGAAGTATAATTTATTTAAGTCATTTATGGAAAAACATCAATTTATTTAATGTTTCGCAAATTTTATAGAAAATTCGGTAGAGTACCGGCTAAAAATGGAGAAAACAGTTCTTCGAAACTTGTAAAAAACACTTCCAAAATTTTCAATCAATCCCAAACTCCATTTCATCAACAAAATCTCAATATTTTTCAACAACATTTCCATTTCTCAATCATTCATTTCATATGATATTTATGTAAAAGTCATCAATAAATATCCATTTTTTCATTCAGAAGCACAATTTCCACTATTTACATTGATAACAAAATACATTACATGAGTATCAATTTCACATGAGAAAGTAAAAGTTAATTACAAAATATCAAAATAAAACCTAGTGTCCTACCAATGCACTGATGACGGTGAGGTGACACGGACACTATGCAGAGCTATAGGAGGTCTCACCCAGTCTGTGGTCTACTGAGCTCTCAGTAGGTCCCTCCAGAACCTACGCGTGGCAAAAAGTAATGCGCTAAGCAATAATGCTTAGTGGTGCCAATAATAAAATAAAAAAAATAACAGAAAATAAATATGCAGTGCATGTTCTGATGTCTTATGCAGACAAATTTTTTCGATCATTATTGGCAATCTTATTTATTTTGTATTTGGTATATTCATAATTTCATTAAATTTATCCACTTTCATTTTTAGTTGCCCAAGTAACATATACTGGATGACTGGACTAGATAAATGGGTAAATTGGCACTGGGTATCAAGTACCTCGGGCCGTCACACCATCGGTCACATATGTATCCGGCAGGCAATGCAATGAGCCTAATAAGCTGTAATAACATTAGGCACAAGGCCAAGTATCAACACAATGTCAGAATGGCTAAAAGCCATGAAATCACAGAATGGCATAATGCCATGTGCAGTACTACTAACTAAACCCTATTGGCATGCCAACCTATCTAAACCAATTTTGCTAGGTGTACTAGGGCATGTTACACTTTTAAATTGTACAATTCTTGAAATTTAAGTTTAGGTGTTACTATTCATTTCATTAGTCAACTAAAATATTGACTTTTGCATAGGAAATAGGTACATTGGTTTTAATACTCCCAACATACCACATTTTGCATTCTAAAGTTGTTGGTATTGGTTGCCAATACTATTTCTAAGCTTAGTGCTAGTTGTTCAAAATTTTCAAATTTCAAGCCTTGTGTTTACTGTTCCATTGGTCATTTTTATAGTAGGAATTTGGAAAAGTTGTCGACATGAAAGTTGTTCCTTATTGTGTCTAGTTACATTTCTTTTCTTGAATCACTCCATTTGGAGTTTTGTAGCTCAAGTTATGGCCTAAACACCATAATTGGCCGGATTGCAAACTTTCCAGATTTTCTGGACTGACCAAATCTATAGTGTTTTGTATAGTAACTGCAGGTCACTTTTTGAACATGTTATGGTTAAAATTTGGATTAGGTTTCTTCATGAAAGTTGTAGGTCTATATCTCAGCTTTCTACTGGTAAAATTTTGGATTAATTGGACCTTCTACTCTAAGTTATGATGAAATGAATAGACACTATTCATTTAGTCATTTTGCCCAAGCAGAATGTAAGTCACCCGGATTATGGCAATTTTTAGATCAACTTGGTTTGGTTTTCTGAGCAGAGTTTCTATACCAAAGTTCTACCATTATGTGTCTAGTTTCATGTCCAATTGGCCTTGAACCAATTGAATCTCTACAACTCCATTTATAACTGCCCAAACCTGTTGGACTCATACTCAGTCTTGCAGGTCAGCCAAGACAGCTCATCCATACACAAATGCCAAGTCTTAACTCACTTCATTTCCTCATCATACACATTCAAATAGTCACTAATTGACCATTAAAAGGTTAATGAACCATCACATGAGCAAACCCTAATGTTATTAAGTGTCCATATTTTTTTTCCATGTTCAAACATGCCTAATTTTGTATTTCACCTACACAATTAAGTTCAATCATGCATTTAGCACTAATGGCTGCTCATCAACACTTTGCTATCAAGTAAAATCACCAACCCCAACTAACCCTAGCTGCCTAAACTTGTAGGGTGCACACACACACTTGTTTGTTTCATTTTATTACATTTCCTACACATATCATGCCATTAAATATGACTTAAACTAAAAAGAGCAAGAGTTTGGTCACTTTCCTTGTTGGGGCAGAATTTCTCCCTTCACAAACTTCTTTTTTTTCTTCCTCTTTTGGCTGCCTAGAAGATATTCAAGTTGCTAAGTTAATTTTTTGTGAAGCTAGGTTAGGGTTTCAAGTGAAATTTGGTGAGGTAATGAAGCTTTAGGGTGTTTTAATGGAGGTGGGCTTCGGCTGGCTTGTTGAAGGAGATGGCTGATGCCTTTTTTTTTTCATTTTTTTGTATCATTATCCCTTTTTATTAGTTAATTCAAGTGTTAGTTAAATGTGATTGGTGGGATTTGCTTAATGACATCATAATGATGTCATAAATGGGCCTTTTATCTCATTTCCTATTCTTTTCTTCTCTACTCATTTTCAATTTAATTTTTAGCAATATTTATTCATATTTTATGTCATAATAATTATTTACTTAACTGGACAAGTCAGCTAAAAATTACCTCTGAAGGCGAAATGACCAAAATGCCCTCCGTTTGGCTTAAAAGACTAAAATTGTCTGTACTGATTGAAAAATTTTTCTAAGCATTTTTTTGGCATTCTAATGCCATAGGAACCTCAATGACCCTTCTCTGGAGTCCCAAAAATTATTTTATGAATTTTCCCTCTGGTCTATGGCTCCTTGTTGCGAGAACCGCAACTTCCTACTAGGTTACCTATCGTTAGGGCACCGGCTCATTTAACTTGGTTGTATTTTATTTCTAAAATTTTTTCTAAATTTTTCTTATTAATATTTGAGTTAATTATGGTTCCTCACTTTAGTTTAAATATTTTTTCGGATGTTCTAGCTATCCAGACCGATACTGGTCACCAAAACAGTAGAATGTATGGAGTTGCTACAGGGAGGGTGTTATAGGACCTGAGCACCTCGAGAGAGTGTCAGCAAGGCCCTCCTTTTGCACTTGAAGAGACCGGTGGAGGTGGAGGTTTGGCTTTTCGAGGTGGAGAAGGAACGATCTCTACCTCTGAGGCTAGCTGCTCTAGAGGTCGGAACGAAGAGCTCGGTACTTCTACCAAGTCTCGCCTCGATGTCTGAGCAGCAGCAGCAACTTTCATCTCCCGCACTTTCTGAGTGAGCTCCCTTTTTTTCTTGTGATTCTCCTTTGCAGTCTCACTTCCCGCCATATCTGTACTGTAACACCCCTATTTGCATAGCCTAGTATATTTCACTATTCCGGTGACCGGTGTCAGTCCGAATAATTAAAGGGATTAGAACTATATCTAAGACAACTAGATAAGCTCTGAACACAAATAATTAGTAATTGTTAATTAGTTAAGTATAAATAAAAAAAATAGAACACAAGAAGTTAAATGAGCTGAGAGTCACGGCAATGGGTGACCTTCGCGGGAAATGACTGTGAGGTCAATCTAAACTCAAATTTCGAACCGTAAAATGTGACGCTGCGGTCCTTAGGACTATTGTGAACACAGTGGAAAAGAGAAAATCACAAAAAAGAATTGTTAAACCGGTTAAATAATTAGGTCAGGGATCTGGAAGAAATATTGAATTATTTGCAAACCGGATCAAATTGGTGAGGGGCAATTTGGTCAATTGACCCCTAGAGCTGACTCCTGACCTGACTATCAAATAAAATTAGAGAAAAGAAAATTTTGGGATCAAGAATTAAATTAAAGAACCAAAGAAAAATAAATGAAAAAGGAAAAAGAAAAAAAAATAAAATAAAAGTCTTCTTCTTCCTTGTAACACCCCCGTTGCATAGCCTGGTAGATTTCACTGTTCCGGTGACCGGTGTCGATCCGGACAATTATTGGGATTAGAGCCACACCTAAGACAACTTAAGAACCCATAAACACAAATAATTAGTAATGTTTAATTAGTTAACTATAAATAAGAAAAACATAACATAAGAGGTTAAACGAGCCGAGAGTCACAACGATGAGTGACCTCCTCGGGAACGATTGCGAAGTCATTTTAAACTCAAATTTCAAACCGTAAAAAGTGACGCTGCGGTCCTTGGGACCCTTATGAACACAGTGGAAAAGAGAAAATCACGCAAAAGAACTGTTAAGCCAGTCAAATAATTAGGTCAGGGAGCCGGAAGAAATATTGGATTATTTGCAAACCGGGATGAACCGGCGAGGGGCAATTTGGTCAATTGACCCCGAGAGCTGACTCCTGACCTAACTGTCAAATAAAATCAGAGAAAATAAAATTTCGGAATTGGGAATTAAATTAAAGAACTAATAGATAAATGAAAAAAAAAAGAAAAGAAAAAGCTAATTACATTACTTTATGACATCAAAATGATGTCACAATTGATTTTTAATTTTCCTACCATAATTGACCAAGTCAATTAAGTGAAAATACATATGAAAATAATAAATTAAAAGAAAAAAAAAGTCATTTTGGCCTTCTTCCCTTCCATTGCCGTCTCCCTCTCTACCAAGTTCTCTCTCTCAAATTTTCCTCCATGAAAGCTTATTTTTAAGCTTTCTAAACACTAATTCCACCATAAATCCTTTAATTTTCTTGAAGAAAAATTATAAGCAAGTCTTGAAAGGAAGATTAGAAGGAGAAGAATTGAGAGAAAGTGAAAGATTTGAAGATTGAAAATTCAAAGAAAGGTTAGTAAGCTAAACTTGAAATTCTAGTTGAATTAATTGTGTTTATAGTTCAATTAACTTAGAATTATGCTTAAAATGAAAATAAATTAATTGTTGGAGGATTAAAGCAAAACTCATCTAGCTAGGGTTTTGATGTGTGTGCATGAATTTGATGGACTTTAAGGTGTATATGAGCTTGATAGAGTTAAAGAAGCATGTATATAGGCATTGAAATTGTTAATGGTAACAAAGTAGTGAGATTAGGGTTTTGGACTTAGGGTTTTGAGGCAAAATTTAGAGAAATGCATAAATGGCATGTTGGACCTATTTTGAAGTGAAATAATGGTCAATTATGACCAAATAAGTTGTGTGGGAATGGTAGAAAATTAAGCCAAATTCGTAGATCAATGGTCATGCTGCTGGCAGCATGACCAAACCTACTTTGAATGACCAAAACTCAAATTTTACAAGCCTAATGGATATGCCACCAATTGGAGATGAAAATAGACATAAAAGAGCACAATTTTCATTAAGGAACCATGGCCAAAAACTGACCAAAACTTGGTGAAACAATTGACCAAAGTGAATTGATAGCAGGCTGCCCCTGCACCAAACTGACCAAATGAACAGTAACTGTTCATTTGGTCATAACTCGAGCTAGGTAGATCAAATTGATCTGAAATTTTAACCGTAATTAGATAAGATATAGATCTAAAACTTTCATGAAGGACACCAATCCAAATTATGTCATTAACCTAATCAAATCATTGAGCAAAGTGAAATTTACTGTACTGAGATTTCCAGAATTTCCATTTGAGCAGCAATGTTTGGATGGCTATAACTCCCTCTAGAAAACTCGGATTTAGGCGTTTCTTGAACCGATGGAAACCTAAGACATAGTAGAACATTTCATATGAAGAAATTTGGACCAAATTATGAACTTAACTTAATCAAATTACTGACCAAAGTTGGACCAAAATCTGCCAGAACCCAAAAATGCAGTATGAACAGTGCACGTGAACAGTAAACTTATTTTGGCCATAACTTGAGCTACAAAACTCCGATTGAGGTGATCCAAAAATGAGAATACACTTAAGACAATAAGGAACATTTTCTATGAAGGAAGTTTTGTCAAATTCCAACAGTAGACCGACCAATGAAATAGTGCAACTTTGGAGAACCAAAACCGAAAATTGGCAATTTTGCCAAAATGACCTAAGCTTTAAACAAATGACCAAAACCAACAAGTTTGGTGACCAAAATGTGGTATGTGGGTGAAGTTGGAGTTCCCATACCTATTAAGCCTTAGAAAGTCAATAATTTGACTTGAATAGTGCAGTGAATAGTAACCCAAAACACAAAAATTTCGAGAACGTCGAATTTAACACGTTAGAGCTAGGTAAATGTGAAGTGAAGTTTATTTTGGATTTATTTTAAGTTTTAGTACTGAAACATTGGAAAATTTCGTGTTTCAGTGGAAAAGAATACCGGGACAGAACCCGAGGAGTCGAGTCAAGGCCAACAGGCGACTCGTTTGAGGTTTGTGCACAACATATACTTTTATAATCATCTTTTGCATAATTTTTTGAATAATGTGAAATATTGGATTATAGTATTTTTATGATGTTTGATTTAAATTGTGAAAGTTATTGTGTATATTTGAAATGACAATGTTTAGCAAATTGTTAAGATAAGTTTTGAAACCACAGTGTCATGACCATATATTTGAACACCTCACTAGCACGACTAGTGGGGGTAATTAGTTTCGAATTTTGATTCCTTCTCTCGAGAAGTGTTGAGGTGTGCCACTAGAAGAGGATGTGAATGGATATCCATATATTTGAGCTAGCTAGCCTGTGATATGATTTCTCTTTAGCCTCTGGCTATTGAGATTCAAGTGATTTCTCTTTAGCCTCTGGCTATTGAGATTCTATTTGTTTCGAATGGCGTGATCTAACTGTGGGTTTTATGAAATGTGTTTTGATACTTTGAAATGAATTTGGTTTACATGTAAAATCTTACAATGCATTATTGTATTTAATTTTCATGTTTAGCCAAATTTTTGAATGAATGTGCTTTAAGTTTTGCATAAAGATTATTTTAGTATATTGTGCACCACTGAGTCCTAGTACTCGTGATAGCTTTATTCTTTGCCGCAGATACAGAGACTAGAGGAGCAGCAGACTGAGCTGCTGAGAATTGAGGATCGTTCTGCTTTGAAGTCTTCGGGTATAATTTATACCCTAACTGTAAATACTTCTTTTGATGTATATATTGCACATAAATGTATGGACATGTAAAAATGGGTCTTGAGCAGCTTGTACACAAATTTGTATGAAGTTTGTAATAAAGTTTAGTTTGTGTTTCTTTTGATATAAATTTGTAAGGTTGTGAATAAATTATTTTGTTTTTAATGAAATATGTGTGATATTGATTGACAGTATTTTGAGAACTATTGAACTTGTGAATTTTGAGAAATTGATTGAGTTTGATTGTGAAACCGAAGTAGTGGTTGAAAAAAACTTTTAGAAGTGCTTTTACAGTATTTGAAGAACGGTTTTCTCAAAATACAGAGGAAACTCACAAAATTTCTATAGAATTTATGAAAACTAAAATGGACCAAAAATATTAACTAGTTTTAATTTTAACTAAATGTTTTAAATGCCTATTAGAAAATGCTCACCACTTATCAAAAATAAGAAAATTGTTTTAAAATCCCTTGTAGGGTACTTAATGAGTTATCGGTAGGTGAAGTTTGGTAGTTCATTAGGTATTCTACGGGATCATGTTATGCCTTACAGAGGGGTAAGGTGTGACATGTTTTAGTGGTATCAGAGCAAATTTTTGAAGTATGTTTTAACATATAAATTTGTGTCTTTCTTGTTAAGTACAACTGCTCAATGTCCATAATTGTTACATAAAGGCATTACATCATGAATATGAACTAACGGAGGGAAATCTCCATGTGTTACTTGTTCAGAGATACCCTAACTTCGATGAAATGGAAGAAGGGGATCGCTCAATGAGCAGATTTGTTGAAGCCGAGGCACAAGGAGAAGCCCACTTTACCGAATGTCATGGGTCGAAAGACACCCCACAAATGCCGCAGCTTCTGCACACCGCACACAGATGGTCGCGATGTTTTAGCAAATGGTCAGGGGTATGCTCGCCAAGCTCCACCCCAACCACCTGCGACACAACCACTGCCTCCAGCCAGACAGTATGATAAATTATTGAAGTATGGGGCTGCAGAATTTAAGGGTACAGTGGACCCTTTAGAGGCAGAGCAATGGCTTGAAAGAATGGACAGAGTATTTAAGAAATTGCACTGCCCAGATGAGTTGAAGTTCGAATATTCTGTGTCGCTACTGCAAGGGGATGCATATGATTGGTGGAAGACCATCCCCCACAGCTTGGCAGAACCACCAGTGCTAACCTGGGATGACTTCATCAGAGAGTTCAGACAGAAATACATCCCAGACGCATATGTTGATCAGAAATTGCAAGAATTTTTGAGTTTGAAACAAGGAAATCGATCAGTGGCAGAGTATGAGAGGGAGTTCTCACTTTGAGTCACTATGCGGAGAGTCTCCTTACTACCAGTAAAGCAAGATGCAAGAGATTTGAAACGGGTTTGAAGCCCAGCATAAGGATGCAAGTTGTGGGATTTCGACACAGCAACTTCTCAGAACTTATGTCTCAAGCACTTGAACTGGAGAGAGTTGAAGCAGAAGCAAACCCAATGAAGGAAAAAGTCGAGAAATTAGAAAAAGACAAGGGGGAAAAATCAGTTGAACAGAGTTCTGGTGCTACCTCTGGAAAGAGAAAGAAGTTTAGTGGACCCAGCAGGGGTCGAGGTGGAAGATTTAGTAGAGGCAGATTCTCCGGACAGAGACCCCTAGGTGCAGTCGGTGATCGGCGAGGGTTCACATTACGCCGCCTGTGAGACTTGTGGCAAGATTCATGGGGGGGACTGCTATTGGGCCACTGGAGCCTGTTTTAACTGTGGAGGCAAGGGCCATATAGCTAAAGACTGTACTAGTGCTCCGAGATATAGCCCAGCTCCTACTACTGCCGAGGGATCTATTCAGAGTCCCGCTGCCGAGGGATATAGTTAAACCTTGTTAACCTCACTTGAGAAGAAGATTGATCAAGAAAAAAAGGAAGAAAAGAAGAAGAAAATTAAAGATTGAACATCAAAGTGAGGTTAGTTCTTTTAATTGAAATTTTAGTTTATTAGTTATGTTTATGGATTGAGTAACCTAGAAGTTAACTTACAATCAAAAGAAAACATCTTTGGAGGACCAAAGGGAAATTCGGCCAGCCTAGGTGGGGGTATGATTTGCATGAGTTTGATTGAATTAAAAGTGTACATGAGCTTGAATGAGTTGAGAAATTATGTTTATATGTTTTGATTTAGTAAAATGTAACAAAATTAGTGAGTTAGGGTTTTGGACCTAGGGTTTTGAGAGACAAAATTTTGAGAATTAGTCAAATGGTGTGTTTGACCTTGTTTGAGTTGAAAAATGATCATGTATGACCAATTGTGGTATGTTAGAAGTGTTGGAATCAAATGGAAGTTTGGATTGGTTATGGACATTCTGCAGGCAGCAGGACCAAGGTCTCTTTCAGGGACCAAAACTAAAAATTTACCAATCCAATTGGTGTGAGGCCAATTGGGAATGAAACTGGACACAAAATGGCACATTTTTCATTCAGGAATCATGCCCAAAAAGTGACTAAAAACTAGTGAACAAATAGACCAAATCAGGAAATGGTGCTCTGCCTTGTACCAAAAATGATCAAATGAACTTGTTCATTTGGCCATAACTTGGGCTAGGCAGGTCCAAAGGACTTGAAATTTTACCAGTAGAAAGCTAAGACATATCCATACAACTTTCATGAAGAACACAAATCTAAATTATGCCCTTAACCAAGTCATTTAGCCACCCAAAATTAGTGACCGAAAAACTACCAGAACCAAGTTTGGTGCCAAGAAAATCTGGGTTAGACCAATCTAGCAGCTATGTTCAAATAGCTATAACTTGAGCTACAAAACTCCAAATGGAATGATTCAAAAAGGGAAATAAAGTTAAGACAATAAGGAACAATTTCTAAGAAGAAAACTTAGCCAAATTCTAACAGCAACATGACTAATGGAACAGTACAAAACAAGACACCAAAATTGAAAATTTGCAATTTTGCCTAAAAGACTTAAGTTTTGAGAAAACAACCGAAACCAACAATATTGATAACCAAAATGTGGTAGGTGAGTATAGTTAGATTTCCCATACCTTTTAAGCATAAGAAAGTCAATATTTTGACTTGAACAGTATCATGAATAGTAACCTCAACATGAAAATTTTCAAGAATATAAGTTTAAGCATATTGGGGCTAGAATTGAACATATATAGATTAATTATTGGAATTATTGTGAGGCAAAGATACTGAGACACTATAAATTTTGTGTTTCAGCTGAAAAAGACCCGGAAGGTGTAAGAGACTGAGTCAAGGCCTAGAGGCGACTCACGTCAGGTTTGTGCATAATAAACCTTATTTAAGTATTTTATCATTGAAAATTTGATTTAGTACGCATTATGAAATTTCTGTGTTAATTATGAGTTTAAGAATTTTTGTGTTGCCACTTTATGAATGAAAAGGTGACTTTGGAAATTTAGTGTGATTTGTATGAAATATTTGAACAAATTGCTTTAAATTGATTTCGGATTCACACTTAGCATGACAGTGCCTTATTATTCCTCCTCCATTTATGGGGTTGAGATCGATTATTTTCCTCCCTCTCTGGTTTTCCAGTTGAGTTTGTAGATCGGATGAGTACTCATTAGCTAGCTAGCCACCTCCCTCATTGATTTCGATTAGTGGGGTTATAGATTGCTTTGTCGTGGTGTACAACGCGGCATTGATCGGAAATTTTGTGTCATGGCTTAAGTTGTGTATGAATTGGCAACACTATGTTTATTAAATTGTTTGACCAAAATTATGCTATAATGAGTTTTGATAATTTGTGAAATGTGATTGTGAAATATTTATATTGTGATTTATCAACAAATGTTATATGTATTACATTTCAAATTTTTATTGTGCACCACTGAGTATTTTTATACTCAGCGATAGCTTATTTTGCTGTCGCAGATAAGGGCAAAGAAAAAGCAGCAGGGTGAGCTGCTGAATTAATAAGGACTTCACTGATCTTTTTTGTACGGGTATTTATTTATACCCTTGTAGTTATTTGATGTAAATATTGTAATGTCTTATGTATTAATGTAGAGTTGAGCAGTTGTACAGTAAATTGTAATAATGTTATTTTAGATTTTCTTTTTGTAAATAAAGATCCGTATTTGTAAATTAAGTACTATATGCAATGTGAATGAATTTATGAAGTATTTTGAGATGACAAAAATTTGGTTGAATTGTGGACTTAAATTGAATAGTGTGGACTTGAGTTGATTTGGGTTGGAAGTTGTGAAAATAATTATTGGAAGTGTTTTTTTTCAGGTATTTGAAGAACTGTTTTCTTAAAATACAAACGACACTCTACCGAAATTTTTCCAAAATTTGCGAACAAATAAAAATAGACAAAAATGTTTACTAGTTTTGAAACTTCAATCAAATGTTTTTAATTCCTACCAAAATGCTCACCACTTCCAAAAAGTAAGAAAATGGTTTTAAAATCCCTTGTATGGTACTTAATGAGTTATCGGTAGGTGAAGTTCGGTAGTTCATTAGGTATTCTACGGGATCATGTTATGCCTTACAGAGGGGTAAGGTGTGACATGTTTTAGTGGTATCAGAGCATGGTTTTGCAATGAATTTGACTACGTATGTGATTATTTTCTTTTTAAGTACAACTGCTCAAGAGTCTTTAATTGATACATATGACATATTTACATCATGAATATGCACTAACGGAGGTCAACCTCCTTGTGTTTGATCTCAGGAAGTAGAAATTTTTGAGAAACAAAATGGAAGAGGGAGATCATTATGTGAAACAATCTATCGAGGCTGAGGTCCAAGGGGAAGCCCCAGCACTCTAGAACGTGAGTGGGTCAGCCACTCTAGCTCCTGCTCCAGCACCGTAATTTCCTACTCAGTTTGCACAGCAGATGGCTGCGTTTTTCCAACAAATGGCTGGAAATGTGCCATCTCAAGCTCAAATGCAAGCACCTGCGGCACAACCATAGCCCTCGGCTCGGCAATATGAAAAATTAATGAAATTTGGGTCCACCGAGTTTAAGGGCACTGTGGATCCACTGGAGGCAGAACAGTGGTTAGAGAGAATGGAATGGGTTTTCAGAAAGCTACAGTGTGTAGAAGAGCTGAAGTTCGAGTACTCTGTTTCTTTATTGGAAGGGGAAGCATGTGAATGGTGGAAGACCATCCCCCACAGCCTAGTTGAGCCACCTGTATTGACCTGGTCAGACTTTTTGAGGGAGTTTCGACAGAAGTGGGTCCCTAATGCTTATGTGGATATGAAGTTACAAGAATTCCTGAGTTTAAAACAAGGGGACAAAACCATAGCAGAGTATGAGAGAGACTTCTCTCGACTGAGCCACTATACTGGAAGTTGTTAGTAGTATGCCCTAGAGCATATCATTTAGTATGTATCTTGTATATATTTTGATTAATAAAAGGCATTTCCACTTTTCCGTTTACATAATATATTTATGTGTAATAAAAAAGGTCCATTGATATTTTGTTAGAAATATTATTCTTAAGTTGTTAAGAATATGAGTGACAATATTTCTAGCACGAAGTATCATAAATAGGTTCACAATCGAGGATACGTCATAATAAGGACATGACTTATCAAGAAAGATTGTATTCATGTTTGTTCCCAAGTTATTTATATGAGATATAAATAAGATGGAATGGTGAGTCTCATGCCATATAACAAACATGATAGGCACTTATAAATGATAAGTAGGCCGAACCAGTGACACTTATGACAAGCACATGGAGTTTACTCTTGTCAATGTTTTGTCATAAATCATATCAGTGCATATAATCTTTAGACCTGAGATAGCACAGTTATCTTGTATATAGGTAGTTTAAGTTTGATACTGCTTTCATACTTGTACTGTGTATGGGTATATGGGCATCTGTTGGCTCCTACTAGTTATATATGGAGGTAGGTGTTGATCAAGATGGAATCTATTCCTCTAAGTAAATAGAGATAAAATCCTATGTTCATTTAATTATTCTTGATGTTTCAAGTTCCTGGCCAGGACAGATAGATTTATTCAGAAAAGAGTTTCTGATGAGAAAATCTTTTTAATCAAGAATTGGAATTAAAAGAGAACATAATATTCATAGCAAATGGAGTTTGACATAAACCATGACTCCAGCTTGAGTTGGGATTTTGTAACAGCGAGATTCTAGTGCATGGTAACATATGATTATAGGTTCATTTAAGGTAAACCTTATTACTAATTGGGTGGCCATGGCATGCTATGCTAGGTGTTAACCATGGTCTATGAGGTTCATAAAATGATTTAGAGAAATCATTTATGGTAAGAAAGAGTTCTGATGATATTAAGAGTTGATATCATGTCTCATTGCCAATTAGTGATGAGCCTAGTAAGTCACACACATACACAAGTTATCACCTAATTAAATATGATTTAATTAATTAATTAAAGAGTTTAAATTGATTAATTAAATAGGTTTGGTTTGCAATTAGATTGCAAAGTCCCTAGCATGACTTGAAACCAAATCTAGATTATTGGATGTATAATATAAGTTAAATTTATATTTAAAGTGTTTAAATATGAATTTAATTAATGAGAAATTAATTAATAGAGATTAATTAATTAATTTATATTTGATATAAATTAATTAGAAGAAGAAAATAATTATTTTGGGTTAAGAACTCAAAATTAAGACACAGGGGCATTTTGGTCATTTTGCAGTGTGACACGTGGCTCCATGAGATGGTGACACATGGCATAACACATAAGCTTGCCAAATGTTTTTTAATCATGTAAGATGATTAAAATCAAGATTAAATATAGGTTTGACACTTGGCACAATGTGATTGGGTCACTTAAACCTAGAGCTAATCAAAGGGTGACATGTGGTAAGGGTTTAATGTGCTAACCTAGCTATTTAAGTGTTGTTATGAGAAAATAAAACACAACCAGCAGCCACACTCATTTGTCACTCCACTTTGAGGGTTTTTATCTCTTCTTCTTCATCTCTTATCAATTCAAAGAGATTAGCCATCAATCTCTTGAATTAAGAACACTAGAAATTGTTTCTAGTGTCCTGTTTACATCTCTAATCTCTTAAAAGGCAGAACTTGAATTTCTAATTAATAGAAAAGGCTTTAGAAGTTGTTCAAGGGCTGCCATAGGTGTTCTTGGTGTGGACAAGCTAGAGGGACAACATCTGGTGTCCTGAAGACGAATCTCAAAGGCGCAGACATGCTACAGTGCATCAAGAGGTTAGTGTAATCATTCTTGATTTAATCTAGGATTCTAAAATTAATCTGATTAATTTTAAAATCTTAAATGGCAAATACAGACCCAAAAACATATTAAAAGAGTTTTAATATGTTGTTTATCATTGAAATCAAATAGATAAAAATAAATCTTGCATGATGCATGTGACCCTAGGTGAAAATTTTTGAATTCAATGGTATAAACTTGTGTTTTTCACGCTTCCGTTCCTTCAATTGGTATCAGAGCCACTATATTTGCCATTTAGATTGATGATTATATGATTTAATTGTGTGTTTGATCATGAGATCAAAAGTTCATTACTGGTTGCAAAGCAAGTTGACGACATGCTTGAAAAAACACCATCAATGGTGCGCATGGTTTGGCTTCCATGGGTGGTTTAAGGTTTGGCTTTTAATTCTGCAATTGTTGTATGATCTAAGGCCTATTCTTTGACTAATTAAAGTGTTTAATTAGTAGTTTTTATCACACAATTAAATTATGATTCAAATCAGAATTTTAAAAAATTGTTTGAATGTGATTCAAATCTGAATTTTAAAAGTTGTTTGAATGTGATTCAAATCTGAATTTTTAAAGTTGTTTGAATCATATTTAAATCTGATTTTTTAAAATTGATTGAATAAAATTCAGATCTGATTTTTTTTAAAAATTTTTGAATGTGATTCAAATCTGATTTTTTAAAAAATGTTTGAATGTGATTCAAATCTGAATTTTTAAATTTGTTTGAATGAGATTCAAATCTGAATTTTTAAATTTATTTGAATCATATTCAAATCTGGATTTTTAAGCTGAATATGAGATATTCAATTTAATTTAAGTATGTATGTTTTATTTAATTGTTAAATAGTGATATGCATGATGGATGATCATGGACTATAAAAGACCAATGTGATTGGATTTATTTCTTTTATGTTTCTTTGGGATTGTAAATTAATTAATTTATTTTAATTTATTTTGGGCATGTATTATTAAGTTTGTAATAATTTTTGGGTTGTAATTTCATTTATTTAAGTTCTTGTAAATTCGCCTTGGTATGCCAAGGATTACTATGTAATATTGGATTGCAAGAAGTTCAAGGAGGTCAAGAGCATTGGTGGGACCAGTGGGAGGAATTCAAGATCAAGTGTTGATTATGTACTCCTTCAGCAACTCTTGTAAAATGAATGAATGAAATGCACCTAGGAATGCCCTGATTCAATTCTTGGTGGCTCAGAATTGAATCCCTTAGAAAGTCCATTATCATACCATATTTACTGCTTATCCATGAATGCATGAGATGTATGGGAATGTATGCAATTATATGATATATGCATGCTAAATGGATAATGTGCAAAGTGAGACCTTAATAGTAAATAGAATGACCATAAAATCTTCCAAACAAATGATTAAGTTGGAAATGCTATAATTAAAGTAATTATAACATAGGCCCTCCATTAGGGCAATTATTTTAAGAAATTTTAAATAGTTGCATAAGATGCAATTTATTTAAGAGATTTTCTTAAGAATAATTGTTAAGCATGAGATGTTGTAAATATGTAAATGGTTTAGTGGCCAATATTGGATGTACCTGAGGACATTAAAATTATTTGCATAATTACTGGCTCAATGGGATCAACTTAACTAATGCAAGATAAGTCAATAATGGATGTACCTGAGATTTTGAGCATTAGGGGCTAGGTAAAGGATTGAACCTTACATGAGATGTGATGGGCAAAGAGTTGCTCACTTATAGTTTATTGTAATTCCAATAATGGATGTACCTGAGGATAATCAATAGAATTATAATAATTCAATCACCCACTAGAAATCCATCCAACTAGGATTTCCGTTTTCTACTTTGGAAGTGTAGGATTCGCTAAGTTAGTGGGAGGACCAATTTGATTAAAAGACCATAATCATTTTGGTTAATTACATGATACATTTACTAATTAATCTGGTTATTTTCTGCAGTTAATTTTCTGATAAAAATGAGCACAAAACAACCACCACCATCCAATATCCTTGCAAGCATACTTGATCACAATAGGTTGACAGGACCTAATCTGTTTGATTGGCTAAGAAATTTGAAACTTGTCCTGAACCTTGAACATATAGGATATGTTCTAGATTCAAATGTTCCTGGTCCCTTACCTCCAGAGGCCACACAAGAGGAACATGAAACTTTGGACAAGTGGAAGGAGCATGATATGAGAACTAAGTGTTACATGCTTGCTTCCATGAGTAATGAGTTACAGAAGCAACATGAGAACATGCAGAGTGCGAGTGAGATCCTTCTTCACCTACAAGAGTTGTATGGTGAGCACAGCAGGAATGCTAGGTATGAGATATCTAGACAGCTATTCCGTATGAGGATGTCTGAGGGACAGAATATTGGGGATCATGTCCACAAGATGATTCGGATGATTGAGCAGTTGGAACATCTTGACTTCAACATGGATTTCAAACTACAGACGGATTTGATCCTTGATCCTTCACGAGTCTTTTGGAAATTTTGTGACAAATTTCCATATGACTAAACAGGAATGCACCTTAGCTGGTTTACTCAACATGCTGGTTATTGCCCAAAAGAATATGCCAGGCAATAAAGGAAAAGAGGTAGCTTTGATTGCTTCTTCTTCTGCTGGAAAGTCCAACAAGAAGAAGGGCAATAAGAAAAAGAAACCTCAGATTCCTGGTCCTTCTAAGAAAATAGCTAAACAGAAAAGGAAGACTAAAGCTGATGAAGGCAAAGGAAAGTGTTTCCACTGCCAACAGGAAAGTGTTTCCATTGCCAATAGGAAAGTGTTTCCATTGCCAGTAAGAAAGTGTTTCCACTGGCCAGAGTATAGCAATCTAAATGAATGCAATGCCGTGGTGAAAACCAACTCAAGTTCAAAATATATTTGGCACTTAAGGTTATGTCATGTTGCAGAAGATAGGATTACAAAATTGGAGAAAATGGGGATTCTATCCTTGTTGGACTCTGAGCCTACTCCAACTTGTGAATCTTGCCTTCAGGGCAAAATGACTAGATCACCCTTTGTTGGACAGGGGCTAAGAGCTGAAAATATTTTGGAGCTAATACATAGTGATGTATGTGGTCCATTTAAAGAAATGGCTAGAGGGGGCTTTCATTATTTTATTACCTTTACTGATGATAAATCAAGGTTTGGGTATTTGTATTTGATGAAATACAAACATGAATCTTTTGAAAAATTCAAAGAATTTAAATCTGAAGTAGAAAATCAAACAGGAAAGAGTATTAAAACTCTTCGATCAGATCGTGGAGGTGAATATTTGAGTACTGAATTTGATGAATACTTGAGAGAGCATGGCATTGTTTCTCAGCTGACTCCTCCAAGAACGCCACAGTTGAATGGTGTATCTGAAAGGAGAAATCGTATCCCATTGGATATGGTACGTAGTATGATGAGCTATACTGATATGCCAATCTTCTTTTGGGGATTTGCATTAGAATCAGCTTTGTATATTCTGAATAGGATTCCATCAAAATCAGTTTCTTCCACACCTTATGAGATATGGCATGGAAGAAAACCAAGTCTTAAGCATGTTAAGATTTGGGGTTGTCCAGCTTATATCAAAAAGCTGAACACTGATAAATTGGAGACCAGATCAGAAAAAGGTCGATTTATTGGATATCCAAAAGATAGTTTTGGATATTATTTTTATTTGCCTACTTCACAAAAGGTTGTGATAAGTAGAGATGCCACATTTCTTGAACAACAATTTGTTCAAGAAGGAGGCAAAGGAAGGCAAATAGAGTTAGAATTGGAGAATTCTAACCAACCAACAGATCAGATGGATATTGATCCATCTAGTCAACCTATACCCGTTGATGAAACATCTACAGCTGTTCCTCGAAGAACAACCAGGGTATCTCATCCACCAGTGAGATATGGTTTTCTTCATGAAGAAGAACAAGAGTTGTCTACTCATGAAGAAGTAGATCATGGAGATGATCCACTTATCTATGAAGAAGCTATATAAGATATAGACTCTTCAAAATGGATTGATGCTATGAAATCCAAGATTGATTCCATGTATAAGAATCAAGTTTGGGATCTTGTTGACCCACCTGAAGGTATTGTACCTATAGGGAACAAATGGGTTTTCAAGAAGAAAATTGGTTCTGATGGAAAGGTAGAGACCTATAAGGCAAGGCTAGTAGCGAAAGGGTTTCGCCAAAGGCAAGGAATCGACTATGAGGAGACTTTCTCACCTGTTGCCATGCTTAAATCAATTAGGATTTTATTAGCAATAGCTGCGTACTATGATTATGAGATTTGGCAGATGGATGTCAAAACAGCTTTTCTCAATGGATACATTGAAGAAAACATTTTCATGGAACAACCTAGGGGATTTGAATCCCAAGATGGTTCCAAGGTATGCAAGCTAAAGCGATCCATTTATGGGTTGAAACAAGCTTCGAGGAGTTGGAACATCCGTTTTGATGAAGCCATTAAGTCCTTTCGTTTTATCAAAAATGAGGATGAGCCATGTGTATATAAGAAGGTTAGTGACAGTGCTATCACTTTCCTTGTCTTATATATGGATGACATACTGTTGATGGGTAATGACACAGGTATGTTGACGACTATAAAGGTATGGTTGTCAAATACATTCTCCATGAAAGACTTAGGGGAGGCAACCTATATTCTTGGGATTCGCATCTATAGAGATAAAGCGAAAAGAATAATTGGTTTATCCCAAAGTCTATACTTGGAAAAGGTGTTAAAGAGGTTTAACATGCTTGATTCCAAGAGAGGATTGTTACCAGTGAGACATGGTATCCATCTTTCTAAAGAGTTGTCTCCAAAGACACCTGAACAAAGAGATAAGATGGCTAGGATTCCATATGCTTCGGCTATTGGAAGTATAATGTATGCAATGTTGTGTACTAGGCCGGATATCGCATATGCTGTTAGTTTGACTAGCAGGTATCAATCCAATCCAGGTTTGGAACAATGGATAGCTGTCAAGAATATCCTTAAGTACTTGAGAAGAACTAAGGATTTATTCTTGATTTATGGAGGTGGAGACTTGCAATTGGATGGTTATACTGATTCTGATTTCCAATCAGATATTGATGATAGAAAGTCTACCTCTAGATATGTGTTCATTTGTAATGGAGGTGCATTCAGTTGGAAGAGTTCCAAACAGAGCACATTGCAGATTCCACTACAGAGGTCGAGTATATTCTGCATCGAGATCGCAAAGGAAGCTGTTTGGATAAAGAAGTTCGTGACAGAACTTACAGTAGTTCCTTTCATTGAGTCAGCAGTTCCACTACACTGTGACAACAATGGAGCAGTCATACAGGCTAAGGAACTAAGGTCTCACCCAAAATCCAAACACATAGAAAGGCACTACCACATTATCAGACATATAGTTGGGCAAAGGCAATATAGACATGCAGAAAAATAACATCAGCTGAAAAAATTCAGCTGATCCATGCACTAAGCCTTTGTCACAAGCTCAGTTAGACTGACATCTTGAGAAGATGGGTCTAAGGTATTGTAATGAATGGCTCTAGTGCTAGTGGGAGATTGTTAGTAGTATGCCCTAGAGCATATCATTTAGTATGTATCTTGTATATATTTTTACTAATAAAAGGCATTTCCACTTTTCCGTTTACATAATATATTTATGTGTAATAGAAAAGGTCCATTGATATTTTGTTAGAAATATTATTCTTAAGTTGTTAAGAATATGAGTGACAATATTTCTAGCACGAAGTATCATAAATAGGTTCACAATCGAGGATACTTCATAATAAGGACATGACTTATCCAGAAAGATTGTATTCATGTTTGTTCCCAAGTTATTTATATGAGATATAAATAAGATGGAATGGTGAGTCTCATGCCATATAACAAACATGATAGGCACTTATAAATGATAAGTAGGCCGAACCAGTGACACTTATGACAAGCACATGGAGTTTACTCTTGTCAATGTTTTGTCATAAATCATATCAGTGCATATAATCTTTATACCTTAGATAGCACAGTTATCTTGTATATAGGTCGTTTGAGTTTGATCTGCTTTCATACTTGTACTTGTGTATGGGTATATGGGCATCTGTTGGCTCCTACTAGTTATATATGGAGGTAGGTGTTGATCAAGATGGAATCTGTTCCTCTAAGTAAATAGAGATAAAATCCTATGTTCATTTAATTGTTCTTGATGTTTCAAGTTCTGGCAGACAGGATAGATTTATTCAGAAAAGAGTTTCTGATGAGAAAATCTTTTAATCAAGAACTGGAATTAAAAGAGAACATAATATTCATAGCAAATGGAGTTTGACATAAACCATGACTCCAGCTTGAGTTGGGATTTTGTAACAGAGAGATTCTAGTGCATGGTAACATATGATTATAGGTTCATTTAAGGTAAACCTTATTACTAATTGGGTGGCCATGGCATGCTATGCTAGGTGTTAACCATGGTCTATGAGGTTCATAAAATGATTTAGAGAAATCATTTATGGTAAGAAAGAGTTCTGATGATATTAAGAGTTGATATCATGTCTCATTGCCAATTAGTGATGAGCCTAGTAAGTCACACACATACACAAGTTATCACCTAATTAAATATGATTTAATTAATTAATTAAAGAGTTTAAATTGATTAATTAAATAGTTTTGGTTTGCAATTAGATTGAAAAGTCCCTAGCATGACTTGAAACCAAATCTAGATTATTTGATGTATAATATAAGTTAAATTTATATTTAAAGTGTTTAAATATGAATTTAATTAATGAGAAATTAATTAATAGAGATTAATTAATTAATTTATATTTGATATAAATTAATTAGAAGAAGAAAATAATTATTTTGGGTTAAGAACTCAAAATTAAGACACAGGGGCATTTTGGTCATTTTGCAGTGTGACACGTGGCACCATGAGATGGTGACACATGGCATAACACATAAGCTTGCCAAATGGTTTTTAATCATGTAAGATTATTAAAATCAAGATTAAATATAGGTTTGACACTTGGCACAATGTGATTGGGTCACTTAAACCTAGAGCTAATCAAAGGGTGACATGTGGCAAGGGTTTAATGTGTTAACCTAGCTATTTAAGTGTTGTTATGAGAAAATAAAACACAACCAGCAGCCACACTCCTTTGTCACGCCACTTTGAGGGTTTTTATCTCTTCTTCATCTCTTATCAATTCAAAGAGATTAGCCATCAATCTCTTGAATTAAGAACACTAAAAATTGTTTCTAGTGTCCTGTTTACATCTCTAATCTCTTAAAAGGCAGAACTTGAATTTCTAATTAATAGAAAAGGCTTTAGAAGCTGTTCAAGGGCTGCCATAGGTGTTCTTGGTGTGGACAAGCTAGAGGGACAACATCTGGTGTCCTGAAGATGAATCTCAAAGGCGCAGACACGCTGCAGTGCATCAAGAGGTTAGTGTAATCGTTCTTGATTTAATCTAGGGTTCTAAAATTAATCTGATTAATTCTAAAATCTTAAATGGCAAATACAGATCCAAAAACATATTAAAAGAGTTTTAATATGTTGTTTATCATTGAAATCAAATAGATAAAAATAAATCTTGCATGATGCATGTGACCCTAGGTGAAAATTTTTGAATTCAATGGTATAAACTTGTGTTTTTCACGCTTCCGTTCCTTCAGAAGTCTAGTTTCCACCCCCAGAGATAGGTGTAAGCAGTTTGAGGCCAGGTTAAGGCCGAATTTGAGAATGTAAGTTGTGAGATTCAGACACAAGAATTTTTTTGAGCTGATTTCACAAGCCTTGGAACTAGAAAGGATAGAATCAGAAGGGGCGGTGAAGAAGGGCACTCAAGAGAAAGAAAAAACTGAAAAGGCTACGGGCCAGGCTACTAAGAGTAGTTCTAGGAAGAGGAAACAATTTGAGGGATCTAGCTCTCGTAGATCTGGCAGAGGCAGATACTCTGGCCAAAGACCACCCCGGTCTGGTCAGCAGACCCAGCAGGCATCTCGAGGAGCTTTATCATTCCGGCAGTGTGAGACTTGTGGTAGAACACACGGTGGGGTGTGTTTCAAGGCCACCAGTGCATGTTTTAACTATGGAGGGAGCGGACATTTTGCTAAAGATTGTACTAGTCCATACCGATCTGGACCTTCTACTACATCCGAGGGATCAACCCAAGTCTCTGTAACTAGAGGGTCACGGCCAGTTGGTCGAGGTAGAGGCAGAGGTAGGGGTCCTGGTAGCACTCATGGAAGTCAGAGTACTGTTAACCAGCTAGAACCAGGTGGTGCACCAGCTAGAGTCTATACCATGAGACAAAGAGAGGAGGCTAAAACATCAGATGTAGTAGCTAGTATTTTCTCCAACCTTGACCAAGATGTATATGTGTTGTTTGATCCTGGCTCCACACATTCATAAGTTAGTGCTAGTGTGATGTGTTTTACTGCTATTCTGCATGTACCAATGGACTATGATGTGTTAGTAACTAGTCTATTAGGCCAGGAGGTCAGGGTAAATAGACTATATAGGGATTATCCTCTGGTGATCCAAGGACACACTTTTCTATCTAATTTGATTGAAATACCCTTCAGAGATTATGACATTATCTTAGGCATGGATTGGTTAGCCAGACATCATGCAATGATTGACTGTAGACTGAAGACGGTCACTTTTGGTCTTCCTCAGTATGGTGATGTAGTAATACATGGGGAGAGGCAGTTATTGCCGTCAAACATCATTTCAGCTGCACTAGCCAGAAAAATGATTAGGAAGGGGTGTGAGGCTTACTTGGCACATGTGATAGACACCCAAGTGGGTAGTCTAACATTGAGGGACATCCCCACACTATGTGACTTTCCGGATGTGTTTCTTGATGAATTGCCAGGATTACCTCTAGAAAGAGAAGAGCAGTTTGAAATTGAGGTTATGCCTGGTGTGGACTCAATCTCCATAACACCATATAGAATGGCACCAGCAAAACTAAAAGAATTGAAAGTGCAGTTGCAAGAGCTGCTTGACAAGGGCTTCATCCGCCCTAGTGTGTCACCTTAGGGAGCGCCAGTGTTGTTTGTAAAGAAGAAGGATGGCACTCTCCGGTTATGTATTGACTACTAGCAGTTGAATAAGGTGACAATAAAGAACAGATACCCATTGCCCCGCATTGATGACTTGTTTGATCAGTTGAGAGGTGCAGCTATGTTCTCCAAAATTGACCTGAGATCAGGTTATTATCAGTTGAAAGTACAAGAGCAGAGTATTTCTAAAACTGTCTTTAGAACCTGTTATAGCCATTATGAGTTCTTAGTCATGCCATTCGGGTTAACTAATGCTTCGACTGCTTTTATAGATCTGATGAACACTATCTTCAGACCATACCTCGATCAGTTTGTTGTTATATTCATAGATGATATATTGGTTTATTTGAGGAGTGCAGACGAGCATGATAGACATTTGTGGATTGTACTGCAAACTTTGAGGGAGAAACAACTATATGCGAAATTGTCAAAATGTGAATTTTGGCTGAAGGAGATATCCTTTTTGGGGCACATAGTATCAGCAGAAAGTATTAAGGTAGATCCTAGCAAGATAGAAGCTATCCTTAATTGGAAGCCACCCAGAAATATCATAGAAATTTGCAGTTTTCTGGGGTTAGCTAGATACTACCGTCGATTTGTGAAAGGATTTTCCATGTTGGCATCTCCATTGACCAAGCTACTTAGGAAAGATGTGAAATTTTAATGGACGGATAAATGCCAGCAAAGTTTTGATGAATTGAAGAGGTATTTGACTGAGGCTTCAGTCCTCACTTTACCTACACTGGGTAAAGAATATATAGTTTATAGAGATCTGATGCAGGATCAGAATGTTATTGCTTATGCATCATGCCAGCTAAAACCGCATGAGAGGAACTATCCGACACATGATTTGGAGCTTGCAGCTATAGAGCTTGCTCTTAAGATCTGGAGACACTATTTGTATGGGGAGAAGTGCTACATCTACACAGATCATAAGAGTTTGAAGTATTTGGGCACCTAGAAAGAGTTGAATTTGAGACAAAGGAGATTATTAGAGTTAATAAAAGACTATGATTGTCTGATAGACTATCAGCCAGGGAAAGCTAATATTGTGGCTGACGCCTTAAGTCGCAAGACTATGGCAAGTCTACGGGTTACTCCTTTATCTATGGTTCATGAGTTGAGATCATTACATGCCAGCTTAGAGATTAATGATGAGGGGCAGATAGCAGTTGCATGGCATGTACAACCAGAGTTGATTGATCAGATCAGAATGGCTGCTCAGAATGATGAAAGGAATCAGAAGCTATTGGAAGAAGTCAGACAGGGCAAGAAAACAGAATTCTCAATAAGAGATGACAGTCTACTGCTACACCAGGGCAGAATGTGTGTTCCTAATGATATTGATTTGAGGAAGATCATTTTGAAGGAAGCACATGAGTCTCCTTTTGCCATGCACCCTGGTGGCACAAAAATGTATAGAGGGCTAAAGGAGCATTACTGGTGGATGGATATGAAAAGAGATGTGGCATAATTTGTTTTTAAGTGCCTAACTTGTCAGCAAGTGAAGGCAGAGCATCAAGTACCCACTGAATTGTTACATCCACTACCAGTACCGGAATGGAAATGGGAGAGAATAATGATGGATTTTGTGATGGGACTTCCGAGGACACAGAAGAGCCATGATGCAGTATGGGTCTTTATTGATAGACTGACCAAGTCTGCTCATTTTCTGCCAGTCTGGATGGACTACAGCTTAGAAAGTTTGGCCAACTTGTACATTAATGAGATAGTAAGACTGTATGGAGTGCCAGTATCCATTGTATCTGACAGAAATCCTAGGTTCACTTCTAGATTCTGGGGTAGTCTTCAGAGAGCCCTAGGAACTAGATTTAACTTCATCATGACATTTCACCCACAGACAGATGGCCAGTCTGAGAGGGTAATTCAGATCTTGGAGGACATGTTACGGGCTTGTGTGATTGAGTTTGAGGGCAGTTGGGACATACACTTACCTTTGATTAAGTTTGCTTACAATCAAGTATTGGGATGCCTCCATATGAAGCTTTGTATGGCAGAAAATGCAGAACTCCCCTGTGTTAGGATGTGGTAGGTGAAAGGAAGATGATTGGGACTGAAATTGTTCAGTAAACCGAGGAGAAGATCAGGGTGATCAGAGATTGACTTAAGACTGTATCAAACCGTCAGAAGTCCTATATTGATTTAAAGAGAAGGGATATTGAGTATGCAGTGGGTGAAAAAGTATTCCTCAAGGTTTCCCCATGGAAGAGGATTGTGAGATTCTGCAGAAAGGGGAAACTAAGTCCTCGTTTTATCGGGCCATATGAGATTTTGAAAAGAGTGGGTCCTTTAGCATATTGTTTGGCACTACCTCCAAAGTTAGAAAAGATATATAATGTCTTCCATGTGTCCATGTTGAAGAGGTATCGATCAGACCCATCTCATGTACTACCAGTAGAAGAAAATGAAGTGAATCCAGACCTCACATATGAAGAAGAACCCATAAAGATTCTGGCTTATGAGGTGAAGCAGCTACGGAATAAGCAGATTCTGTTAGTGAAAGTGTTGTGGAACCATCATTCAGGCCAGGAGGCTACTTGGGAACGAGAGAAGGACATGAGGAAACAACACCCACAACTATTTAGAGACTAATACCAGGTAAAATTTTAAGGTGAAATTTAGTTTAAGGGGGGGAGAATTGTAGCACCCCTATTTGCATAGCCTGGTATATTTCACTGTTCTGGTGATCGATGTCGGTCCGGATAATTAAGGGGATTAGAACCACATCTAAGACAACTAGATAAGCCCTGAACACAAATAATTAATAATTTTCAATTAGTTAAGTATAAATAAGAATAATAGAACATAAGAAGTTAAATGAGCCGAGTGTCACAGCGATGGGTGACCTTCACGGGAAGTGACTACGAGGTCAGTCTAAACTCAAATTTCGAACCGTAAAATGTGACGCTGCGGTCCTTAGGACTATTTCGAATACAGTGGAAAAGAGAAAATCATAAAAAATAATTGTTAAGCTGATCAAATAATTAGGTCAGGGATCCAGAAGAAATATTGAATTATTTACAAACCGGATCGAACGGCGAGGGGCAATTTGGTCAATTGACCCCTAGAGTTGACTCCTAACTTGACTGTCAAATAAAATCGAGGAAAAGAAAATTTTGGGATCAAGAATTAAATTAAAAAACTAAAGAAAAATAAATGAAAAAGGAAAAAGAAAAAAAAAATAAAACAAAAGTCTTCTTCTTCCTCACCAAGCCAGCCAACTCTCTCTCTCCCTCTCCATTTTTAAAACCTCCATGGAAGCTCATTTTTGAGCTTGAAGAAACCATAATTCAGCCATAGAAAAGGGAAACTCCTTAGTTAAACCTTGTTAACCTCACTTAAGAAGAAGATTGATCAAGAAAAAAAGGAAGAAAAGAAGAAGAAAATTGAAGATTGAACATCAAAGTGAGGTTAGTTCTTTTAATTGAAATTTTAGTTTATTAATTGTGTTTATGGTTTGAGTAACCTAGAAATTAACTTACAATCAAAAGAAAACATCTTTGGAGGACCAAAGAGAAATTCAGCCAGCCTAGGTGGGGGTATGATTTGCATGAGTTTGATTGAATTAAAAGTTTATATGAGCTTGAATGAGTTGAGAAATTATGTTTATATGTTTTGATTTAGTAAAATGTAACAAAATTTGTGAGTTAGGGTTTTGGACCTAGGGTTTTAGGAGACAAAATTTTGAGAATTGATCAAATGGTATGTTTGACCTTGTTTGAGCTAAAAAATGATCATGTATGACCAATTGTGGTATGTTGGAAGTGTTGAAATAAAATGGAAATTTGGATTGATTATGGACATTCTGCAGGCAGCAGGACCATCCCTTTCAGGGACCAAAACTGAAAATTTACCAACCCAATTGGTGTGAGACCAATTGGAAATGAAACTAGACACAAAATGACACATTTTTCATTTAGGAATCATGCTCAGAAAGTGACCAAAACCTAGTGAACAAATTAACCAAATCTGGAAATGGTTTTCTGCCCTATACCAAAAATGATCAAATGAACAGTGTTTGTTCATTTGGCCATAACTTAGGCTAGGCAGTTCCAAATGATTTGAAATTTTACCAGTAGAAAACTGAGACATAGCCCTACAACTTTCATGAAGAACAAAAACCCAAATTATGCCCTTAACCAAGTTATTTAGCCACCCAAATTTAATGACCTAAAACTACCAGAACCAAGTTTAGTGCCCATAAAATCTAGGTTAGACCAATCCGGCAGCCATGTTCAAATTGGCTATAACTTGAGCTACAAAACTCTAAATGGAGTGATTCAAAAAAGGGAAATAAAGTAAAACAATAAGGAACAATACTATGAAGAAAACTTAGCCAAATTCTAATAGCAACATGACCAATGGAACAGTACAAAATAGGACACCAAAACTGAAAATTTACAATTTTGCCTAAAAGACTTAAGTTTTGAGAAAACAACCAAAACCAACAAAATTGGTAACCAAAATGTGGTAGGTGAGTATAGTTGGATTTCCCATACCTTTTAAGCATAAGAAAGTCAATATTTTGACTTGAATAGTATCATGAATAGTAACCTCAACATTAAAATTTTCAAGAATATAAGTTTAAGCATATTGGGGCTAGAATTGAATATATATGGATTAATTATTAGAATTATTGTGAGGCAAAGATACTGAGACACTATAAATTTCGTGTTTCAGCTGAAAAAGACTGGGAAGGTCTAAGCGACTGAGTCAAAGCTTAGAGGCTACTCACATCAAGTTTGTGCATAATAAACCTTATTTAAGCATTTTATCATTGAAAAATTGATTTAGTACGCATTATGAAATTTCTGTGTTAATTATGAGTTTAAGAATTTTTGTGCTGCCACTTTGTGAATTAAAAGGTTACTTTGGAAATTTAGTGTGATTGGCATGAAATATTTGAACAAATTGCTTTAAATTGATTTCGGATTCACATTTAGCATGACAGTGCCTTATTATTCCTCCTCCATTTATGGGGTTGAGATCAATTATTTTCCTCTCTCTCTGGTTTACCAGTTGAGGTTGTAGATCGAATGAGTACTCATTAGCTAGCTAGCCACCTCCCTCATTGATTTCGATTAGTGGGGTTGTAGATTGCTTTGTTGTGATGTACAACGCGGCATTGATCGAAAATTTCGTATCATAGCTTAAGTTGTGTATGAATTGACAACACTATGTTTATTAAATTGTTTAACCAAAATTGTGCTATAATGAGTTTTGATAATTTATGAAATATGATTGTGAAATATTTAAATTGTGATTTATCAACGAATGTTATATGTATTACATTTTAAATTTTTATTGTGTACCACTGAGTATTTTTATACTCAGCGATAGCTTATTTTGCTGTCGCAGATAAGGGCAAGGAAAATGCAGTAGGGTGAGCTGCTGAATTGACAAGGACTTCACTGATCTTTTTTGTATGGGTATTTATTTATACCCTTATTGTTATTTGATGTAAATATTGTAATGTCTTATGTATTAATGTAGAGTTGAGCATTTGTACAGTAAATTGTAATAATATTATTTTAGATTTTCTTTTTGTAAATAAAGATATGTATTTGTAAATTAAGTACTATATGCAATGTGAATGAATTTATGAAGTATTTTGAGATGACAAATTTTTGGTTGAATTGTGGACTTAAATTGAATTGTGTGGACTTGAGTTGATTTGGGTTGGGAGTTGTGAAAATAATTATTGAAAGTGTTTTTTTTCAGGTATTTGAAGAAATGTTTTCTCAAAATATAAACGGCACTCTGCCAAAATTTTTCCAAAATTTGCGGATAAATAAAAATGGACAAAAATTTTTACTAGTTTTGAAACTTCAATCAAATGTTTTTAATTCCTACCAAAATGCTCACGACTTCCAAAAAGTAAGAAAATGGTTTTAAAATCCCTTGTAGGGTATTTAAGGAGTTATCAGTAGATGAAGTTCGGTAGTTCATTAGGTATTCTACGGGATCATGTTATGCCTTACAAAGGGGTAAGGTGTGACATGTACAGAGAACAAGTTAGTGAGATCACCAAAGTTACAAGACTTAAGATCTAGATTATACCAATCCAGGGGCCGAGATCAAAGAGTTGTAGCTCATAGTCCTCATGGGCGATCACTTGCATTAGCCACCATTTCAGTTCGGACATAACCACATCCAAACATGAGTACTTGTGAGTGGCCGCCTGATCCTTCAACTCCTTCACCATGGCATCCTCATCTTTATTTAGGGCAATCTTCTTGGGAACTGAAGGAACCAAATACTGCCAACTACATGGAATGCCTTCAAAGCCATTTGGGTCCTTGCTCCTCAATATGAAAAATCGATCTTTCTAGTTCTTCAATGAGGAAGGGAGATCAGTGAAGAGCCCGTAGTTCGGCTTGGCTTGGAAAAACATTCATCTTCTTTTCGCCGAGCGAACCTATGCAACTCAGTAAAAACCTTTGCCATAGGTTCGAGCTTTTTAGCTCGGCATAAACCTTTGAAAGCCACCAGAGTTCGCCAGGAGTTCAGATGCACCTGGGCTACACAGACATGATGGAACTTCAGAACGGCTCTATAGAATTCGTTCAGGGGAAACTAAAGTCTGGCTTTTAACTGTTCTTCATATACCATGATCAGGTCAGTTTCTTCAAAGAAATGATCGGCTCAAAGATAGCCATGACATCTAATAAGTTCGAAGGAGTCAGTTAGAAGGTTGTACTCTTGGCTAATAGACCGGAGATTGGTGTCCTTGAGGACCGATGGCAACTTGTCCATGGGTAAGTTCTCTTTCCTTGAAGACGATGCTTGTTTTGACTTGGTCACTCGACCATGGACCAGGACAATGGTTTTAGAAGGTTTAGGTCGCTCACTCGATCTGGCCACTTCACCTTCATCCGATGTCCATGAAATGTGAACAGAAGGAGGACTGGCAGCTCTCTGATCGTCGGTACCACTCATTTTCGAAGATAAAAATAAAATTGATCAGAAAAAGATTAAGCTCTTACTAGAGTCTAAAACGGTGACAGAAAACTCTAGAAGGCAAGAAAGAATGTAATAATTACTCAGAGAATCTCAAAATGGCATAAGTAGGCAAATGGCCAACACTCCTCCCTATTTATACCTGCCCAAGCATTAAATGCTTACGCAGCCCTAAGAGACGCCTCGGTTAATGGGATTAGACTGTTTTAATGACTCATCAAAGGTAAATTCTAGAAATGTGGTAGGGAGATCGAATATTTAAAGAGCGGTTAGGAGAGATCGGCCCATGAGTGGGAATTGTGAAGATCAGATTGGACACAGTCTTAAGAGATCAGAAAATAATGCAATAATAAAATAAAATAAACAATCAATTTTGAATAAATAAAACTTCATTTTATTTCCAAAAGGTTAGATTACATCATTTGGGTGATCTCTCAAGATCAACAATTACAAATTTCCCTCCACTACATTCTACCTATCTTGTTCCTGTGGATCGAACTGCTCCCGATTTTAAGATGCCATTCAAGAGATACGTAGAGATCAGGAGGGTAGCTCTCGTCAACTATGGCAAAGACTACGGGAAGTCTTCATCGATGTCATCGACCAGAACTGAGCTAGGATTGGGACACTCGAAATGGTGAGGAGCCAAATGAACTTCAAGAGGCGATCACTGATATTAAGATTGAAATTAGTGGTCCTCTTGTCAGAGATCGGTCCGCAAGCCATACCAATGAGTCAATCTGAGATCGGCGCGGTAGTCAGTTTTGACCTTGATCGGTCAATTAGTCTAGTTCCCTCACCATCATCAAATGGTGCTTTAATAAACCTCTGATACACTTGAATTGTATATATATTTTTAAGCACATTTGCATTCTATTTCATAGCATTTAGGCAAGTATTTTCATGCATAATAGTTGATTTCATTAGTTTTCGTAATTTCTATTGTAAAGCCCTTAATTCCATATTTTCTGCATCATTTCAAGTGTTTGGGTGACGCTACAGAAGTATAGGAGTGCAAGAAAAGCTTGGAGGAGTCAAGAGATAGAGAATTGCTACTAATACAAAGTACACGGGTCGTGTATACCAAGCCTCAGATCCGTGTAAATCTCTACCAGAAGAAAGCCAAGAGAATCGATGAGAAACAAAAGTACACGGGTCGTGTAATAAGACCCGTGTAATCTGCAGGGACCCATGTAAGTCTCTACCGAGTGCAAGTTTGATGAAAATTATGGAACAATAGTACGCGGCCCGTGTAATCAAGCCCATGTAGTTGGCACAGACCCGTGTAACTTTCTATGCCAAAATAAGACCACGCGATTCTCCTCCAGCAAGTTACATGGCCCTACTTTGCAAGACCCGTGTAGTGACAAACGGGTCTTGTACTATGCTGTAGCTAGTTTTATAACTCGAATTTCCCTCCTGTTTTCGGATAAAAACAAGACTCCTAAGGCCTTTTGGACTCAAAGCAACCTAACCCTAGAGCAACCAATATAAATAGAAAAGAAAACATCAAAAGGGGGGTGAAAAAAAAAAAGACAACTGTCGTGGAGAGAGCTACTGAAGGCTGCTGCTGTCGGGCTCCGCATCAGTACCAAAAGAAGTTCTCCAGCTGAAGTTCCACAAGATCAAAGCTGCAAACTATCTTCGGTTTCTTCGTTTCATCTCCCTAGACAGATTTTTATTTATTTATTTCTTTACATGGTTTTCTTTTTACTGTTTTTACTTTTTATCATGATGTTTGTTGAACTTACCATGAGTGAGTAGTTTCCTTATTCTGGATTTAAGAGAGTAATGCTTGTAATTATTATTATGGATGAACATTAAGTTTTATTTAATGGATTTGAGATTCGTTTCTTGATTTAATTTCTTATGGTCCTAATGCATGCTATGTGATGGTACCCACTTAGACATGATTGTAGATATTGATTGAAAGACTGAAAGGTGAAGATTAACAGTAGAAAATCAAGATCTTGAACCTAGGAATTTTGACCTAGACATAAGCTGATACCTTTGTGGAACCTAAAAATTGGTCAAAGGTCTTAAAGGATTTTAATTAATTTGATCACCACAAAAGTAGGATTTGAATTAATTAAAATACATCCTAGATGCCTTAAGAGAGGATTTAGGATAACTTAGGGCTAATTTCCATCAAAGAAAATGAACCTCAATTTAATAAATAAACGAGATAACATCCCTAATAAGATTCAAGTGTGAAATCTTAACTCCAAGATTGTTCCAAAAATAGATTACTTCATTTTAAGTTTACTCTTCTAGTGTTTAAAGTTAACAAACTTCATTCCCTAAATATTCAATAGCCTAGACAGTTAAAATTACTGTGTAGATTGGTACTTGCTAAACAAAGGTCCTCGTGGGAATGATACTCTACTTATCACTTTATTACTTGTTAGCGATCCATGCACTTGCAGGGTTGTAAAACCAGGCAAACAAGTTTTTGGTGTCGTTACCGGGGATCTCTTTGGCTATAGTGATATCAAGCGATAGGCAATTTAACTGATTTAGGCAATTATATTTATTACATAATTTTATTTTACTGGTTATATTTTTCTTCTTTTCTTTCAGGTGCTCAATCTAGTATATGACCAGAACAAGCCCAGAAGAAGAAATATTGGACTATGATCCGGATATAGACAGAACTCTAAAAGCCATCAGGAGGGAAAGGAAACATCAAGAGCACGGTCAAGGAGATCCTGAATTTCCAACCATGGGCGATAATAATGACAGACCAAGACTCTTGAGAGATGATGGAGCTCCATCTGTCCAAGGATTTTATCCTAGTGTCACTAGACCCACAGTGGAAGCCAATAACTTTGAATTAAAACCAGCATGGCTCCAAATGATTCAACAAACCCAGTTTACAGGTTCACCCACAGAAAAGCCACACTATCACCTCTAGTGCTTTCTTGCCCTATGTGATACATTCAAGATGAATGGAGTGTCTGATCAAGCAATAAGACTCAGAGTATTCCCATTCTCCCTTTGGGATAGAGCAAGGAAGTGGTTACTTTCTCAACCAGCTGGAACATTCACTACTTGGGAGAATCTCTCTCAAGCTTTTCTAGCAAGGTATTTTCCACCCGCAAAGACTGCAAAACTAAGGCTTGAACTCAACACCTTCAGACAAAAGGAGGGAGAATCACTCTATGATGCATGGGAAAGATATGAAGACTGTGACACCCCTTACCCGAGTACAGTATACCCGAGTAAGTAATGCCACACGGTGTACCGGCACACTCTAATATACCTTAATTAATTTATATCATGCTTGTGAATATAATTTATGAAATATAATTTATTTTAGCCATTTATCAAAAGTATTATTTATTTGAGGTTCCGAAAATTTTAAAGAAAATCCGGTGGAGTACCGGCTAAAAATGGAGAAAACAGTTCTTCGGAACCTGTTAAAAACACTTCCAAATAATTTCCAAACAATCCCAACTTCAATTCATCAACAGAGTCTCAATATCAAAATCTCAACATTTTTTTCAGTTTCAGTTCTCAATCATCATTTCTCAGGGTTCTCATATATAAACAACAATTAAATACTCAAATTACTTCCATACATAACCATAAATCTTTATTATTTACATGAACTTCAAAATACATTACATAAATCCAAATACATATGAGAAAATAAAATTTTAGTTACAAAATGATAAAATGACACCTAGTGCCCTACCAATGCACTGCAGGTAGTGAGGTGACACGGACACTGTGCAGAGCTGCAGGATGAACTCACTCAGTCTGCGGTCTACTGGGCTCACGATCTGTATCTCCAGTACCTACGCGTGGCAAAAGCAACGCGCTAAGCAATAATGCTTAGTGGTGCAATAATATAATAAAAGAAAATAGCAGAAAGTATGTATAGAATGTGTATGATTTCTTTTTTTGGTATTGGTATATCCATTATTTTATTAACTTTATCCACTTTTATTCATTTGGTTGCCCAAGTAACCTACACTAGATGAATGGACTGGATAAACAGGCAAACTGGCACTGGGTACCTAGTACCTCGGGCCGTCACACCATCGGTCACATATGCATCTCCCGGCAGGCAATGTAATGCCTAACAAGTCAGAAATACATCAAGCACAAGGCCAAATCTCAATGCAAGGTCAAAATGGCTAAAAGCCATAAAATCACAGAATGGCATATTGCCATGTGCAGTACTGCTAACTAAACCCTATTGGCATGCCAAACTATCCAAACCAATCTTGTTAGGTATACTAGGGCATTTGAAACTTTTAAATTCTTCAATTTGTGAATTTCAAGTTTTGGTGTCACTATTCACCTCATTGGTCAACAAAAATGTTGACTTTTGGATAAAAAATATGTACATTGGTCTTGGCACTCCCAACATACCACATTTTGCTTTTAAAACTTGTTGGAATTGGTCACCATTACAATTTCTAAACTTAAATCTAAGAGGGTAGAAATTTCAGTTTTTGAAGCTTAAGTTTACTGTTCCATTAAACACAGTTGCAGTGGGAATTTGAAGAAATGGAAAACATGAAAGTTGTTCCTTATTTTTTCTAGTTGAATTTTCTTTTTTGAATCACTCCATTTGGAGTTTTGTAGCTCCAGATATGGCCCAAAGACCACAGCTGGCCGGATTGGCAAAACTGCAGACTTACCATATCTACAGTAACATAAACAGTGACTGTGATTGCATTTTTGAATTGGTTCTGGTCATAATTTGGGGTAGGTTCCTTCATTAAAGTTGTTTTTCTATGTCTTAGCTTGTTGCTGTAAAAATTTCAGGTCAATTGACCAAATCTATAGTGAGTTATGGCCAAATGAACAGTTACTACTGTTCATTTGGTCATTTCTGCAGGTGCTGTTGCAGGGGATCCGAATTGGGGCCAACTTTTGGTCCTCTTGCTTTGGTCTTTTGGGCATGGTTTCTTCAGAAAAAATGTGCCATTATAAGCCTAGTTTCATGTCCAATTGGCCAAACACCAATTGGATCAACACAGTCCAAGATATGGCAGTCCAAGTGGACTGAAATTTGATCCACCCTCTTGCCCTTAGGCATTTACACACTCACTTTGCAATGCTATATTTCAGTCCAAATTGTGGTCAACTTACCTAAAATGGTCACTAATTGACCATTAAAAGGTTCTCTAACAATTTCCTAAGCCAAGTCAAATATTCACTTCTCAAAACCCTAATTCCCATCTTCATTTCACACTAGTTACCCTAGTTAACTAGTTAAGTCATTAACCACATAATTATGTACTTCAAACATGATCTCTAGTCCACTTTAAGTCCATCAAAACACTCCATTATTGTTCCTTCAATATGGCTGCCGAAATTCATGTACCATACACATGAGTTTTTGTTCAATTAAATCACAATTTCTTAGTAAATTCAAGTCCCTAATCATGAACTTAATGAGTTTTAGGGATATAGATGCACAAACCTCTTGTAGGCAGATTTTTCCAAGCCCCAAACTTCACTTTCTTTCTTCTTCTTGGCTGCCAAAAGATTATGCAAGGTGCTAGGATAAATTTTAGTGAATGGAGTATGAGGATTTAGGGTGAGACTTAGTGGAATGGAAAGCTTATGGAAGTGTTAATGGAGGATTAGGTCTAGGGCAAGGTTTCGGCTGCATGAGGAGGAGGGTGATGGCTGCTGGACTTTTAATTGTTTTGGTCTTTGTTTTGTCTCTTTTAAGTATTTAAGAAAGCTTATTAGCTTGTGATTGGTTGGTAATTTATAAATGACATCATTATGATGTCACAAATTGCTTTATTTTGATTTTTCTTTTCTTTTCATCACTACTTAATTTCAATTAAATTTTTAGTAATGTTTCTTCATATTTTATGTCATATTAATTATTTACTTAACTGGACAAGTCGGCCAAAAATCACCTCTGAAGGCAAAATGACCAAAATGCTCTCCGTTTGGCTTAACGGGTCAAAATTGTCTGTACCGATTGAAAAAATTTTCTAGGTAGTTTCTTGGCATTCTAATGCCATAGGAACCTTAATGACCCTTCTCTGGAGTCCCAAAAATTATTTTATGAATTTTTCCCCGGGTCTAGGGCTCCTCGTTGCGAGAACCGCAACTTCCCTCTGGTTACCCATCGCTAGGGCACCTACTGCTTAACTTGTTTGTATTTTATTTCTAAAATTTTTACTAAATTTTTCTTATCAATATTTGAGTTAATTATGGTTCCTCACTTTAGTTTAAATATTTTTCCGGACATTCTAGCTGTCCGGACCGACACCGGTCACCGGAACAGCAGGATGTACAGAGTAGTTACCGGGAGGGTGTTACAACTCTTCCCCTCTAATTTAAATTTCGTGCTCGAAATTTACCTGATGCAAACAGTTGAGGGAACTATTGCCTCATCATCTCTTCACTTTCCCAAGTTGCCTCCTCGGTGTTGTGGTGCCTCCAAAGCACTTTCACCAGTGGAATCTGCTTATTCCTTAACTCTTTTACTTCCCGAGCCAGGATCCGTAAAGGTTCTTCTTCATATGTCAAATCTGGTTGTATTTCAATTTCTTCCCTGGAGATGACATGTGAAGGATCTGAGTGGTATCTTCTGAGCATAGACACGTGGAACACATTGTGGATCTTGTCCAGCTCTGGTGGTAAAGCTAGCCTATAGGCCACTGGACCCACACGTTCGATGATTTCATATGGGCCAATGAACCTAGGGCTCAACTTACCTTTCCTTCCAAACCTCAATACCTTCTTCCACGGTGACACCTTGAGGAACACTTTGTCGCCAACCACATATTCTATTTCTTTTCTCTTCAGGTCGGCATAAGATTTCTGTCTGTCTGAGGCAACCTTCAGGTTGGCTTTGATTAGTTTTACTTTCTCCTCAGTCTGTTTCACCAGGTCTGGTCCTACCGCTTTGTTCGCCAATTCACCAAAGACACCGAGTTCTACATTTTCTCCCATACAGTGCTTCATATGGGGCCATTTGTATGCTAGTTTGGTAGCTATTGTTGTATGTAAATTCTGCCAGTGGGAGGTATCTATCCCAACTTCCCTCAAATTTAATGACACAACTCCTCAGCATATCCTCAAGGACCTGACATATATTTCATGTTATTGTTATCATTTTAGTTCAATAGTTGTATTAATTCAATTGGTTCAATTGTTTACCTGGATTACTCTTTCGGATTGCCCATCCGTCTGAGGATGGAAAGCTGTGCTAAAGTGGAGTTATGTACCCAAGGATTCATGCAACTTCTTCCAAAATCTCGATGTAAACCTTGGGTCTCGATCAGATATGATGGAAAGTGGAATTCCATGCAGTATAACTATCTCACTGATATACAATTCTGCTAACTTCTCTAGTGAGTAGTCATCCTAATCGACAAAGTGTGTCGACCGTCAATCTGTCCACTATCACCCATGCTGCATCATGTTTCTTCCGGGTGAGAGGTAGACCACTTACAAAATCCATGGTGACCCGATCCCATTTCCATTCAGGTATGCGTATAGGCTGTAGCAACCCCGATGGAACTTTATGTTCTGCCTTGACTTGCTGACATGTCAAGCATTTAGTCACATAGTCAGCTATGTCCTTTTTCATACCAGGCCACCAATACTAAAGCTTCAGATCATGATACATCTTTGTACTTCCTGGGTGCATAGCATAAACACTGGTGTGTGCCTCTTTTAGAATACTGGCCTTCAATTCCCCATTATCTGGTACACACAGTCTTCCTTTGTAATACAGACACCCATCTGCTTTCACCTCATGGTCAGTTGCTTTTCCCTCTGAGATTTTGCTCATAATAGCCATTAGCTTCTCATCTACCTTCTGCCCATCTAAAATCTGTTGTAGCAGGTTTGGCCTCACTTGCAATTCAGCCAAAATAGCTCCATCTCGAATCAAAGTTAGACGGGCATTCAATGATCTCAAAGGCTCATGGATTTTCTACTCAAAGCATCGTGACTACATTTGCCTTCCTGTGATGGTAGTCAATTACACAATCATAATCCTTCAAGAACTCAATCCATCGTCTCTGTCTAAGGTTGAGCTCTTTCTGGGTTGGCAAGTATTTCAGGCTTTTGTGGTCTGTGTAAATGTAGCACTTTTCACCATACAAGTAATGCCTCCATATCTTCAGTGTGAAGATAATTGCTGCAAGCTCTAGATCATGGGTAGGGTAATTCTGTTCATGTGGCCTTAGCTGCCTGGAAGCATAAGCGACCACCTTTCCCTCTTGCATCAATACACACCCTAGCCCATTATGTGAGGCATCACTGTAGACCACAAAGTCTTTTCTCGACCTTTGTGTGCTGCTGGTGCCTCTGTCAACATAGCCTTCAACTTCTCAAAACTGGTCTGACACTTGTCATTCCAGTCAAATCTGACATTCTTGTGTAACAACTTGGTCATTGGAGCAGCTATTAAGGAAAATCCCTTCACAAATCTCCTGTAATACCCAGCTAGCCCCAAGAAGCTTCTGACCTCAGTTGTATTCCTGGGAGGCTTCCATTCCATTACTGCTTCTATTTTCTTGGGATCCACCCTAATCCCATCAGCTGACACTATGTGTCCAAGGAATGCAATCTCATTCAACCAAAAGTCACACTTGGACAACTTAGCATACAGCTTCTTTTCTCTCAGGGTTTGCAGAACAATCCTTAAATGCTCATCATGTTCTTCCCTGGTCTTAGAATACACCAGAATATCATCAATAAAGACCACTACGAACCGATCTAGGTATGGATGGAAGATACGGTTCATAAGGTCCATAAATGCCGCTTGTGCATTTGTTAGGCCAAAGGGCATCACCAGAAACTCATAATGCCCGTACCGGGTCCTGAATGCAGTCTTGGGCACATCTACATCCTTCACCCTCAACTGATGATACCCTGATCTGAGATCAATCTTAGAAAATACTCCTGCTCCCTTCAACTGATCAAACAGATCATCAATTCTAGGCAACAGATATTTGTTCTTCACAGTCACTTTATTCAACTGCCGGTAATCGATACATAGCCTCAAAGTCCCATCCTTCTTTTTCACAAACAGCACTGGAGCTCCCCATGGTGACACACTGGGGCGTATAAACCCCTTATCTAGCAACTCTTGCAACTGAGTTTTCAACTCCCTCAATTCAGTGGGTGCCATCCTATAAGGAGTAATGGAAATGGGTGCTGTACCCGGCAGTGTCTCAATAGCAGATTCAACTTCCCTTTCTGACGGCAAACCAGGCAATTCTTCAGGAAATACTTCTGGGAAGTCTCTTACTGTGGGTATACCACTCAGGTTTGGCTTAGCCTGCCTAGTATCCACCACATATGCTAGGTAGGCTTCACAGCCTTTTCTCATCATTCTTCTTGCAACTGTGGCTGAGATGACATTGGACAAGAAATCTGTCCTTTCCCCCACAACTGTGATCTCATTACCCTCAGGAGTTTTCAAAGAAATTCTCTTCAATTTGCAATCAACTATTGCCTGATGACGTGACAACCAGTCCATTCCCAAAATCACGTCAAACTCGTGGAAGGGCAACTCAATCAGGTCTGCCAAGAATTCATACCCCTGAATCCTTAACGGGCAACCCTTGTATATTTTGTTCACCACTACACTGTTGCCCAATGGATTAGTGACCAGAATGTCTTGGTCACTCTCCCCTACTAGTATCCCCCTTTCTACGGGTAGGTTGATGCAGATGTATGAATGAGTGGATCCTGGATCCACCAATGCATGCACAGGTGTATTGTAGAGGGAGAACGTACCCCTGATGACGTCCGGGGCATCTTGCTCCTCCTGAGCTCTCAGGGCATAATTTCTGGCAGGTGGTCTGTTATCTGGCCTCTCTGCTGGCTCAGATGCAGGCCTCTGTGATGGTCCCACTGCGTCGATTTACGCATTTTCTACCTCTCGTGGTGCAGAGCAGTGCATGCTCGCTTGTGTTGGAGCAATTGTAGTAGTTCTACGTGGGCGGTTCCTCGATTGATGCTCTGTCGACCCACATCTTAAACAGCACCGCCATCTCCAACATTCCCCCTTGTGCCATTTCGGGCAATGCAGACATGCGGAAGATGTTGGGGCTGGTCCTCACCCCATCCTCGGAGAGCCGCCCACCGATGGTGTGGACCTCTCCTAGGGGTGAATCGTGGCCCGGGCCCCGAGACCGACTCGACCATGTGGCTGACCTGAACTCTGTGCAGGTGGACCCTTGAACCTCTTCCCAGATGCAGGAGCTGAACTAGACTGACCTGGTCCCCTCTTCTGCTGTCTCTCCCTTCTGGTCTGCTCACTGATTCTCACTTTTTCAACCCTTATTGCAGCTTCCACCAACTTACTAAATTCTGTGATTCCCAAGGCAGTGAGCTGAATCTTTATGTTGTCATTTAGTCCCTCTTCAAATCTCTTACATCTTTCAGCTTCATTAGGGACTATCTCCCTTCCATAGCGGCTTAATCGGACGAATTCCTTCTCATACTCGGCCACTGACAGCTGTCTCTGCCTCAGGTTAATAAACTCTCTTCTTCTCTCTTCCAGGTATACAATACCCACATATTTCTTCTTGAATTCGGAGAGAAAGAAGTCCCAAGTTATAGCTTCTGGCTGCACTTCATCGACACAGATCCCACCATTCGTACGCAACATCTTGCAACAGCGATATGGCAGCCTCAAGGTTTAGCTCTGGGGTGCATAGAAGTTGTATTAGAACTCGCCTGCCTGCTCAACCAATTCTCACCGCAATGAGTCATCTTCTCTCTTATCGAAAAAGTCCACCGCTCCAAACTTTCTTAGCCTTTCCAGTGTGATTTACTGTGGAGCTGGTGGTGGTGTAGTCGGCATTACTCGGCCATTTGTCTAAAGAAATCGGCCATTTGCTGGAACATGGCCTGTGGAGGCTGAGCAGGCTCTGCTTGAGCTGGCGGAGTAGGCTCTCCCCTACCCCCAGTCTCAGCTGCTGCAGGTGGAGCATGACTCTCCACTTCCTCCTCGACGGCTCTCTGAGATGAAGGATCCATATCCTATTCAAAATAAGAAAAACAAACAGATCTGCATTAGTGTCACCTCGACTCTTACAAATGCAATGCATGGTATGGACTCAATCTAGGCCCAGAAATACCTAAACCGTGCTCTGATACCACTAAATGTGACACCCCTTACCCGTGTACAGTATACCCGAGTAAGTAATGCCACACGGTGTACCGGCACACTCTAATATACCTTAATTAATTTATATCATGCTTGTGAATATAATTTATGAAATATAATTTATTTTAGCCATTTATCAAAAGTATTATTTATTTGAGGTTCCTAAAATTTTAAAGAAAATCCGGTGGAGTACCGGCTAAAAATGGAGAAAACAGTTCTTCGGAACCTGTTAAAAACACTTCCAAATAATTTCCAAACAATCCCAACTTCAATTCATCAACAGAGTCTCAATATCAAAATCTCAACATTTTTTTCAGTTTCAGTTCTCAATCATCATTTCTCAGGGTCTCATATATAAACAACAATTAAATACTCAAATTACTTCCATACATAACCATAAATCTTTATTATTTACATGAACCTCAAAATACATTACGTAAATCCAAATACATATGAGAAAATAAAATTTTAGTTACAAAATGACAAAATGACACCTAGTGCCCTACCAATGCACTGCAGGTAGTGAGGTGACACGGACACTGTGCAGAGCTGCAGGATAAACTCACCCAGTCTGCGGTCTGCTGGGCTCACGATTTGTATCTCCGGTACCTACGCGTGGCAAAAGCAACGCGCTAAGCAATAATGCTTAGTGGTGCAATAATATAATAAAAGAAAATAGCAGAAAGTAAGTATGTATAGAATGTGTATGATTTCTTTTTTTGGTATTGGTATATCCATTATTTCATTAACTTTGTCCACTTTTATTCATTTGGTTGCCCAAGTAACCTACACTAGACAACTGGACTGGATAAACGGGTAAACTGGCACTGGGTACCTAGTACCTCGGGCCGTCACACCATCGGTCACATATGCATCTCCCGGTGTGCAACAGAACAGCTAACAAGCTGTAAATACATCAGGCACAAGGCCAAATCTCAATGCAAGGTCAGAATGGCTAAAAGCCATAAAATCACGGAATGGCATATTGCCATGTGCAGTACTGCTAACTGAACCCTATTGGCATGCCAAACTATCCAAACCAATCTTGTTAGGTATACTAGGGCATTTGAAACTTTTAAATTCTTCAATTTGTGAATTTCAAGTTTTGGTGTCACTATTCACCTCATTGGTCAACAAAAATGTTGACTTTTGGATAAAAAATATGTACATTGGTCTTGGCACTCCCAACATACCACATTTTGCTTTTAAAACTTGTTGGAATTGGTCACCATTACAATTTCTAAACTTAAATCTAAGAGGGCAGAAATTTTAGTTTTTGAAGCTTAAGTTTACTGTTCCATTAAACATAGTTGCAGTGGGAATTTGAAGAAATGGCAAACATGAAAGTTGTTCCTTATTTTGTCTAGTTGAATTTCCTTTTTTGAATCACTCCATTTGGAGTTTTGTAGCTCCAGATATGGCCCAAAGACCACAGCTGGCCGGATTGGCAAAACTGCAGACTTACCATATCTACAGTAACATAAACAGTGATTGTAATTGCATTTTTGAATTGGTTCTGGTCATAATTTGGGGTAGGTTCCTTCATGAAAGTTGTTTTTCTATGTCTTAGCTTGTTGCTGTAAAAATTTCAGGTCAATTGACCAAATCTACAGTGAGTTATGGCCAAATGAACAGTTACTGTTCATTTGGTCATTTCTGCAGGTGCTGTTGCAGGGGATCCGGATTGGGGCCAACTTTTGGTCCTCTTGCTTTGGTCTTTTGGGCATGGTTTCTTCAGCAAAAATGTGCCATTATAAGCCTAGTTTCATGTCCAATTGGCCAAACACCAATTGGATCAACACAGTCCAAGATATGGCAGTCCAAGTGGACTGAAATTTCAGTCACCCTGCTGCTGTCCTTAGGCAGCCTACACACTCACTTTGCCATGCTATATTTCAGTCCAAATTGTGGTCAACTTACCTAAAAAGGTCACTAATTGACCATTAAAAGGTTCTCTAACAATTTCCTAAGCCAAGTCAAATATTCACTTCTCAAACCCTAATTCCCATCTTCATTTCACACTAGTTACCCTAGTTAACTAGTTAAGTCATTAACCACATAATTATGTACTTCAAACATGATCTCTAGTCCACTTTAAGTCCATCAAAACACTCCATTATTGTTCCTTCAATATGGCTGCCGAAATTCATGTACCATACACATGAGTTTTTGTTCAATTAAATCACAATTTCTTAGTAAATTCAAGTCCCTAATCATGAACTTAATGAGTTTTAGGGATATATATGCACTAACCTCTAGTAGGCAGATTTTTCCAAGCCCCAAACTTCACTTTCTTTCTTCTTCTTGGCTGCCAAAAGATTATGCAAGGTGCTAGGATAAATTTTAGTGAATGGAGTATGAGGATTTAGGGTGAGACTTAGTGGAATGGAAAGCTTAAAGAAGTGTTAATGGAGGATTAGGTCTAGGGCAAGGTTTCGGCTGCATAAGGATGAGGGTGATGGCTGCTGGACTTTTAATTGTTTTGGTCTTTGTTTTGTCTCTTTTAAGTATTTAAGAAAGCTTATTAGCTTGTGATTGGTTGGTAATTTATAAATGACATCATTATGATGTCACAAATTACTTTATTTTGATTTTTCTTTTCTTTTCATCACTACTCAATTTCAATTAAATTTTTAGTAATGTTTCTTCATATTTTATGTCATATTAATTATTTACTTAACTGGACAAGTTGGCCAAAAATCACCTCTGAAGGCGAAATGACCAAAATGCCCTCCGTTTGGCTTAACGGGTCAAAATTGTCTGTACCGATTGAAAAATTTTTCTAGGTAGTTTCTTGGCATTCTAATGCCAGAAAAACCTTAATGACCCTTCTCTGGAGTCCCAAAAATTATTTTATGAATTTTTCCCTGGGTCTAGGGCTCCTCGTTGCGAGAACCGCAACTTCCCTCTGGTTACCCATCGCTAGGGCACCGGCTCGTTTAACTTGTTTGTATTTTATTTCTAAAATTTTTACTAAATTTTTCTTATCAATATTTGAGTTAATTATGGTTCCTCACTTTAGTTTAAATATTTTTCCGGACATTCTAGCTGTCCGGACTGACACCGGTCACCGGAACAGTAGGATGTACGGAGTAGTTACCGGGAGGGTGTTACAAAGACCTACAAAGAGAATGTTCACACCATGGTATAGAAGATTAGCTATTAATGCAAAACTTCTATAATGGGTTACTACCCTCTATAAGGAGCACAGTTGAATCAGCTGCAGAAGGTGATCTAATGGAGAAAATAGTGCCATAAGCACCTGAACTATTATAAAGGGTGGCATACCATAACTATGAGTGGTCAAATAAAAGAGAAATGCAAGGAAAACTGCAAGGGTACTAGAAGTAGAAGCCCTAAGCATGATAAATGCTCAATTTGATCAGCTCACATGGAAACTCGAAAAAATGCTAGCCAACGCAGTAGGTACAAATAGTCAACCTGAAGACAACTATGAAGGAGGATACATGAGTTCAGAATACAGCAATTTCGATAAACCCTCCTCAGAACAGATGAACTATGTGAATAATGGAGGAAACTTCAACCAGAGGTAGCCCAACAATCCTTATTCAAATACTTACAACCCTAGATGGAGGAACCACTCAAATTTCTCATGGTCTAATCAGCAGAACCAGCCAATAAAAAAGTAATAAGGATACAAACCACCAGCACCCCCTGGATTTTAGAATAGAGGACAAAACTTTGCACAGTCATCACTACCTCCCTAACCTCAACAACTTGAATAGAAAATGGCTATGGAAACCATGATGGAAGGGTTCCTAGCAGCTCAACAACAACAAACTGAATTGATTAAACAGCTGACTTCCAGAGTGGACCAACTTGCTACTCACAACAAGATGCTAGAGAATCAGATCGCTTAGTAAGCAAGCTCTTCAAGTAAGGCTCCTGACAAACTGCCTAGCCAACCAGAAATGAACCCAAGGGAGCATTGTAAGGCAGTTACACTGAGGAGTGGGAGAGCTCTAGTACAACCAGAGGTAGAACCAACAGAGGAAACCATAGAAAAATCTAAAGACCAAGCAGAGAAAAAGGAGGTAGAAGCTAAGAAAGATCAGGAAGAGGAAGCAAGGAAGACAAAGAAATTACCAGAACCATACCAGCCTCCCCTACCTTTTCCTTAAAGATTTCAGAAAGCCAAATTGGACAAGCAGTTTGGGAAGTTTTTGGAAGTTTTACAAAAGCTTTACATCAACATCCCCTTTACTGAAGCACTTTCTCATATGCCATCCTATGCCAAATTTCTTAAGAAAATTCTGTCAAAGAAGAGAAAGCTAGAAGACTATGGAACAGTAGCTCTAACAAAGGAATGCCGTGCCATACTTCAAAACAAACTACCTCCAAAGTTGAAAAATCCAGGAAGCTTCTTCATACCTTGCCTCATTGGTGACAAGAAAATAGATAAGGCCCTCTGTGATCTTAGAGCAAGCGTCAGTCTAATGCCTCTATCAATATGCAAAAAGCTGGAGATTGGGGAACTGAAATCAATAACAATCTCATTGCAATTGGCTGATTGATCTGTTAAATATCCTGTAGGAATACTAGAGAACATTCCGATCAAAGTAGGCAAATTCTTCATTCCAGTGGATTTTGTTGCCCTTGAGATGGAAGAAGATGTTAAAATTCCTATCATCTTGGGAAGACCCTTCTTGGCAACTGCCGGAGCTATCATAGATCTCAAAAATGGGCGACTAACTCTCAAAGTAGGAGAAGAAGAAGTGGAGTTCAACTTGTTCGACACGATGAAGCACAAATTTAAACCTAATGAATGCTTCAAAGTTGACACAATTGACGAACATATTGAAAAGGAATTTCATGAGACACATCCTAAAGATCCTCTTGAAGCATGTATTATGCACAGCCACACAGTGGATGATGAAAATACAGAAATAGTAGCCTGTGCACAATAGTTAGCAGCTCATCCACCCCTACCATTAGCTAAAACTTCCAAGATGGAGGATTTGAAGGAGGAACAAACCGAAGGTAAGCTCTAGGAAAACACCAAATAGGTAGAGCTTAAACCTCTCCCCTCCTCGCTAAGGTATGCATTTTTAGACTCAAATTCTAAATATCCTGTTATAATCAATGCTAGCCTGTCTAAATTAAAAGAGGGAAAATTGCTAAGAGAATTTAGGATCCATAGCAAAGCCATAGGGTATAAGATAGAAGACCTGAAGGGAATCAACCCTTCGATTTGCATGCATAGGATACCCATGGAAGAAAACAGTATACCCACAATCGAACACCAAAAGAAGACTTAACCCAAACATGAAAGAAGTAGTCAAGAAAGAAATTTTAAAACTATTAGATGCAAGTATCATACACCCAATCTCTGATAGTAAATGGTTAGTCCAGTACGTGTAGTTCCTAAGAAAGGTTGGACAACTGTTATCCAAAATGCAAGCAATGAACTAATCCCTACTAGAGTAGTCGCTGGTTGGCGAATGTGCATAGACTATAGAAAATTAAACGGTGCTACCAAAAAAGACCATTTCCCTCTCCCCTTCATTGACCAAATGTTAGAAAGATTAGCGAAACACTCTTATTTCTGTTACCTAGATGGGTATTCGGGATTCTTTCAAATTCCTATTCACCCAGAAGACCAAGAAAAGACAATATTCACTTGCCCCTATGGAACATTTGCATATAGGAGAATGCCTTTTGGTCTTTGTAATGCCCCTACTACCTTTCAAAGATGCATGATGGCTATTTTTTCTGATTATATTGAAGATATCATGGAAGTTTTTATGGATTATTTTTCCGTCTATGGAACTACTTTTGATGATTGCCTAGCTAATTTATCTAAGGTGTTGCAAAGATGTGAAGAATCAAACCTGGTCCTAAATTGGGAAAAATGCCACTTCATGGTAAGGGAAGGCATAGTTCTGGGACATTTGATATCAGAGAGAGGAATTGAAGTAGATAAGGCAAAAATCGATATCATTGAAAACATGCCACCACCAACATCAGTCAAGGGAGTGTAAAGCTTTTTGGGACATGCAGGATTCTACAGAAGATTTATCAAGGACTTTTCCAAAATAGCTAAGCCACTTACTAACTTGTTAAGTCAAGATGTTCCCTTTGATTTTGACGAAGATTGCCTTGTTTCCTTTAACAGGATCAAAGAAGCCCTGATATTAGTACCAATAATGCAGCCACCGGATTGGGAGATACCATTCGAGGTTATGTGCAACGCGAACGACTTTACAATTGGAGCAGTGCTCGGGCAAAGAAAAGATAAAAAGCTCCATGCTATTTATTATGCTAGCAAGACATTAGATGATGTGCAAATCAATTATGCCACCATAAAGAAGGAATTCCTAGCAGTGGTATTTGCAATGGACAAGTTTAGATCTTACCTCATTGGGTCAAAAGTCATTGTATTTACAGATCATGCTGCAATCTGATACCTTTTGATCAAGAAGGAAGCAAAACCAAGGCTGATTCGATGGATTCTACTCCTATAAGAATTTGACCTTGAAATAAAGGACAAAAAGGGATTCGAAAATATAGTAGCTGACCATCTTTCCAAACTAAAATTGGAGTACATAGAGGACTTTGAAGATTTGCCAATTGATGATTTATCTCCTGATGAGCAATTACTTGCATTCTCTAAGGCCCCATGGTATGCTAATTTTGTTAATTTTCTTGTATGCAAGATACTGCCTCCAAACATGACTTATCAGCAAAGGAAGAAATTCCTACATGATGTGAGATATTACTTATGGGAGGAACCTCTGCTATATAAGAGATGTAATGATGGGCTGATAAGAAGATGCATACCAGAGAAAAATATAGAAAGTATCATTTATCACTGCCATTCATCACTATATGGAGGACATTTCGGCACCTTAAAAATCGCAATAAAAAATTTTACAAGCAGGGTTTTACTGGCCACATCTGTTTAAGGATGTAAGATCCTTTGTGCTAGGTTGTGATCAATGCCAAAGAATAGGTAACAACACAAGAAGGAATGAAATGCCACTGCATGGTATACTTGAGATAGAATTGTTTGATGTATGGGAAATAGACTTCATGGGCCCATTTCCCTCTTCCCGTGGAAATAAGTATATTCTAGTTGGAGTTGATTATGTATCAAAATGGGTAGAAGCAATTGCGACACCAACCAACGATGCTAGAGTAGTTACAAGGTTCCTTAAGAAAACATTTTTACAAGATTTGGCACACCACGAGCAATAATCAGTGATGGAGGAAGTCACTTTTGCAACCAACAATTCAAAACACTACTGAAAAAGTATGGAGTGACTCACAAAGTGGCCGCACCTTATCATTATCAAACCAGCGGTCAAGTAGAAATCTCAAACAGGGAACTGAAGCAAATTATAGAGAAAACTGTAAACTGATCCAGAAAGGACTGGTGCATGAAGTTAGACGATGCACTTTGGGCATACCGCACTGTATATAAAACCCCAATTGGCATAAGACCCTTCCGTCTGGTTTATGGAAAATCATGTCATCTTCCTGTTGAACTTGAGCATAAAGCTTACTGGGCAATTTAGATCTTAAACTTCAACCTCAAAGCTGCTAGTGAGAAAAGGGTCTTACAACTGAATGAGTTGGAAGAAATCCGACAGGATGCATACAAAAATGCCAAAATCTTCAAGGATAAACCAAAAGATGGCATGATAGGCGTGTAGCAAGGAAAGAGATAAAAGAAGGAGATCTTGTCCTCTTATTCAACTCTAGATTGAGACTCTTTCTCGGGGAAGCTAAAATCAAGATGGGCCGGACCTTTCAAGGTCACCCAAGTTTTCCCACATGGAGCAGTAGAGGTATGGAGCGAAACCTCAGGTGCATTCAAGGTCAATGGGTAGAGGCTGAAGCCTTACTTTCAGGGAGAACCCATAGAAGCGGGAGTCAATTGCACCCTCGGTCCACCTACTAACAGACTATAAACAAGCAAAGTCCAGCTAAAGACTATAACGAGCGCTTTTTGGGAGGTAACCCAAAATTTTTCTGAACTTTTCTTCTTTTCTTTTTCTTTAATATTGAATTTTTGTTTCGTACTCATTAGCATTTCATTTTGTAGGATTTTTGAAAAGGGGAATAGAGATCAAGAGAGGAAGGGAATCACCAAGTCAAAACCAAAAAAGGGAAAATTGAATAAAATCGGGGAAGTAACTCTATTGTTAATCTTTGCATCCATTTCATGTGTTATGATGATAAAATTTTTCATTTGCCAAAGATTTGAAAAATCAGAAAATTACACGGATCGTGTACTGGTTTTACACGCACCGTGTAACTTCCTGAAAGTCCATAAATTTCATGCAATTTCAACTCTTCGAGAGATAGAAATTTACACGGGTCCACATCCCAATTTACACAGACCGTGTAATGTCTCTAGTAGAATAACCTAGAGATAGGAAGTACACAGGCCTCCTTGAATTTTACATGGGCCGTGTAACATATCCAGTAAAGCAACCCGAGAGACAAAAAATTACACAGGTCCCAAAGCTCATTTACACAGGCCGTGTACTACGACAGATTTTGAAAATTGCGGGCAGAAATTTACACGACCCTACAAGTCGGGAACTATGTAGTGATACACAACCCGTGTATTTCGTCACAGATGCGACTCCTAGGGCGTGAAACGAAGAGTCTTAACGGCTCTTTAAATACACCCCTAGCATTAAAACCCTTTATAAACACAAAACCCTTCATCTACTCCCTTCCTAGCCTATAAAAACCTCTCAAATCTCATCTTCCTTCACCAAAATCCTACTCTTCTCCTTCCCAAAAACACATCCACGGCTCCTGCGAAGAGATCTGTGAGAAGGACTGGCTCTTCTTCAAGGCAAAGAGGAAAATCTTCACCTTCTCTACTCCAGCCTCTAACCCAATGCCTAAAAATGAGGGTGGCTACTCCCCAACCATCTCAACAAGCCATTCCTCCACCGCAACCACAACCATAACCCGCTCCACAACCCGAAATCTCTATTCCTTAGGGATTTCGAGATGATGCCCACAAAGCAATGTGCACCCGACTTCATGGCCGAAAAATATCCTTCACCAAGTACATGGATTTTTTGCTTTTGGAGCAAATTGGGTTGCAAGAGGAAATCAATGGGCTACTTGACAGCATTGGGTGGACAAGGTTTGCCCAACTCCAATTTCCAGCCTATAAAGACATAACGCTGGAATTTTTGGGTAGCTTCAAGGCCAACTTATGGCCCACCGATAGGGAGGATAGGGGCAGAATTGAATTTCGCCTACTTGGTGTAGATCGGGTAATGAACATGGACGAGTTCAACGCCATCTTCGGCTTTGACAATGCCGGCCACCAAGAGATCCCAAGGAACCACATGCTGTACAATAACACCAACTTTTAGAATTTCATTGCACCGAACACAAAGCCGTACAACTCCAGCAAATCTAAATCCACGGGCATCACTAGTCCAACACTGTGATACATGCATCAGTTTGCCACCCACACCATCATGGGCTGTGGCGATAGCCTTGGCATTGTCAACGCATAGCCTTGGCATTATCAACACCAGCGAGCTCTTCTTTTTGTGGTGCATGGTAAACGGAAAACGGTGCAGCATTGGCTTCTTTTTGTGCAACCATCTCTGATGCCTTTGCCATCAATCTATCGGGCACATTGTGCTTGGAGGCCTTGTCACAACCATTGCCCTCCACTTTGGCTTCGTTCCAAGACATACAGACTGTGCTTTGTTACTGGAACGTTGAGAATTGATCAAACTATCTGTATATCCATGGGGATAAGTAAGTGGGCAACACATGCTATTTGGTGGATGCCAAAGGAAACACCATCCCTCGGAGAGACGAGGCAAGAGAAGGGTCTGGCGAAACATCACAGCCTCAAGAAGAAGGGCAAGGGCGGATGTTCGAAGAACCCCTCGCTCAAGTGCCCCCATACACACCACCACCGATAGATCCGGTCCTCGCATACCTGTAATGCATGGAGACCACAATATAAGGCAGGATGCGAGCTATCGAGGACAGCCTCCAAGAAGCACACAACAAGCTGGACATGCTAATGGACAAATTAACGAAGAGGATGAGGAGGAAGAAGAGCAAGGATCACCAGCATCACCATCATCATCATCAGAGGCCTTTTAGAGCTAGGACTATAGGATAGGATCTTTATTGTAATATCTTACATGCCCTAGTCCTAACTTGCAACCATAGGTCTCTTTTATTTGCTTTATGTTCAAAAATTTACCATGCTTAATAAATAATATGCTTCCTTAAAATTTTTGTACGTTTACTCTGATTTTGCACATTATATTGACACTGAGGACAATGTCTGATTTGAGTTTGGGGGGGGATACATTTGCACTTGCATATCATTACATGCACATCATTGCATTATTTAAATTCAGCTACATTATTCTTGTGTATCAAAATTTTTGAGAATTTTTGAAAATTTTTGGATTGTAAATTGTGAAACTTAGCACCATAACCAAATTTTTAGTAAGCTAATAATTGGACTCAACGGGATAGAGGAATGAACGTATCTAGATAGGCAAAAAGGGATTCTAACATGTTGTTTGTGAAGAAACTAATCTCTTTTATGGAACTAGACTAGTTAAAGCTCTTCATAACTATTAATTTATCACATTGAACTTGTAAAATTAGGAGAATAATTTTTGAAATACAAGCAAACTTAAAAATTACCTCACTAGCTCTAGAACATATCTCTTAGACCTATCAAGGCGAAATCCTAGCATATGCTTGATGAAGAAATGATTAAGGCATTCTTTGATACAACCTCACTAAGCCTTAGCCACCCCTAATTAAAATGTATATCCCTTGTAGCCAACTTAAAGCCTATGTTCATCCCTTAAAATTTATTGCTTACCCATGTTATTTACCTAGCCCCTAACTTAAACACCTACCATACCCTTTTGAGAAAGAAAAATACATAAAGAAAATGAAGAGAGGATGTGGAACTCAAGAAAGAATGCGAGTGTGCAATTGAAACCAAAGAAATATTTGGTTTTCCAACCCAGCAAAAGCAATGAGTTTGGGGGAGAGGACAAAAAGGAAAAAGAAAAGAAGTCCCAAGATAAGTATCATGGAAGCATGCTTGGCAATATGAAAAGCCAAAAGCCTTTCCTCTCCACACAAAATATGTAGAAACGAAGTCAGTATACTTGGATTTTATGCATATATGCTGTCCTCATAATTGTATTCCCTAAAAACCTTTTCATTGGCAACCAAGTTTATCCCTCTAGCCCTATTACAACCCTTTTAAAGACCTTTTGATCTTTTGAAAAAGCACATGCTACATTAGTGGAGATAGAAAATTGAGATATGCCTATGGAGTTGGAATTGGAATACTTCATCCCAATTACTCGCGAAAGAGGCAGATTTGGGGGAGTTAGTGTTTCTTATTTCTATCCCGATAAATTAAGTTGTTTGTGGCTTATTAATGGTCTTGTATAGAGGAATAATTAGTCAAAACACCATGAAACGAGGTGAAGTTCCAAACAGGCAGCTATTAGAACCCTTATGCCTTGAAAGAGGGAAATTGGTATGAAGGTTGGAGGAGTTCAATTCTATGCTTATTAAATTGATGGTTGCATTCCTAAGTATCCCCAGAAATGTGTTTTAAAACAGAGTTTTGCTTTGCTTGAGGACAAGCAAAAGTTTGAGTTTGGGAGTATTTGATACGCTTGAATTGTATAGATGTTTTTAAGAACATTTACATTCTATTTCATAGCATTTAGGCAAGTATTTTCATGCATAATAGTTGATTTCATTAGTTTTCGTAATTTTTATTTTAAAGCCCTTAATTCCATGTTTTCTGCATCATTTTAGGTGTTTGGGTAAAGCTACAGAAGTATAGGAGTGCAAGAAAAGCTTGGAGGAGTCAAGAGATAGAGAATTACTGCTGATACAAAGTACACGGGTCGTGTAAACCAAGCCCCAAACCCGTGTAAATCTCTGCCAGAAGAAAGCCAAGAGAATCGATGAGAAACACAAGTACACAGGTCGTGTAATCAGACCCGTGTAATCTGCAAGGACCCATGTAAGTCTCTGCCGAGTGCAAGTTTGAAGAAAATTATGGAACAACAGTACACGGCCCGTGTAATTAGGCTCGTGTAGTTGGCACAGACTCGTGTAACTTTCTGTGTCAAAACAAGACCACGCAATTCTCCTCCAGCAAGTTACACGGCCCTACTTTGTGGGACCCATGTAGTGACACACAGGTCGTGTACTATGCTGTAGCCAGTTTTATAACTCGAATTTCCCTCCTATTTTCGGATAAAAACAAGACTCCTAAGGCCTTTTGGACTCAAAGCAACCTAACCCTAGAGCAACCAATATAAATAGAAAAGAAAACGTGAAAAGGGGGGTGGAAAAAAAAAACAACTGTCACGGGGAGAGCTACTGAAGGCTGCTGCTGTTGGGCTCCACATCAGTACCAAAAGAAGTTCTCCAGCTAAAGTTTCACAAGATCAAAGCTGCAAACTATCTTCGGTTTCTTCGTTTCATCTCCCTAGACAGATTTCTATTGCTTTATTTCTTTACATGTTTTTATTTTTACTGTCTTTACTTTTTATCATGATGTTTGCTAAACTCACCATGAGTGAGTAGTTTCCTTATTCTGGATTTAGGAGAGTAATGCTTGTAATTATTATTATGGATGAACATTAAGTTTTATTTACTGGATTTGAGATTCATTTCTTGATTTAATTTCTTGTGATCCTAATGCATGCTATGTGATAATACCCACTTAGACATGATTGTAGATATTGATTGAAGGACTGAAAGGTGAAGATTAATATTAGAAAATCAAAATCTTGAACCTAGACATAGGCTAATACCTTTGTGGAACCTAAAAATTGGTCAAAGGTCTTAAAGGATTTTAATTAATTTGATCACCACGAAAGTAGGGTTTGAATTAATTAAAATACACCTTAGATATCTTTAGAGAGGATTTAGGATAACTTAGGGCTAATTTCCATTAAAGAAAATGAACCTCAATTCAGTAAAAAAACGAGATAACATCCCCAATAAGATTCAAGTGTGAAATCTTAACTCTAGGATTGTTCCAAAAATAAATTACTTCATTTTAAGTTTACTATTCTAGTGTTTAAAGTTAACAAGCTTCATTCCCTAAATATTCGATAGCCTAGACAGTCAAAATTATTGTGTAGATTGGTACTTGCTAAACAAAGGTCCTCGTGGGAATGATACTCTACTTATCACTTTATTACTTGTTAGCGATCCGTTCACTTGCGGGCTTGTAAAATCAGGCAAACAACCTCAGATCACTGGAATTGTTCATTTTCAGGAGATGAACAAAGAAAACATTCGGAAAAAGATTAAGGTGGTTGTAATGAGAAAAATTCTTATCGAAAAAGCCAATAACGGGAAAATAAAACATTGGAAATTCACTGGAGAAGGAAGGTTGTGAGTGTGCAAAGGACAAAATTTTTCTGCATATATATAAGGCCTTGGCATTTATTGCATGCAGAACTCGAAGAGGTTCATCAGTAATCGAAGAATTAATTGCTTTAAGAGGTGAGGAAGGGATCAAAAATTAATATCGAGAAGAAAAGAGGTTAGATGCAGAGAGAGCTGAACTGAGAGATCAGAACAAGAGGCCTCAGGTCTACCAACCATAAAAGAGATCGGCTAAACTGAGAAATGACCTATAGAGATCAGAAGGCTTGAAGAATCAAGATCACTTTCAAGTTTGTAAGATTAACTCCTCACCATCGGATCACAAACAGTTAAAGCAGCTTAGTACATCTCAATTTACACCTTTAATCACACTTGTAAGGACAAATTTGAGACCTTTAGATCAAAAGTGAATAACTAATTCAGCAACTTAGGCTCCCAGCCCTTAGATCTATTCTGTAAGGCAGAATTCTTGATCGTTGGATTAAAGAATGAAAAGACAAAGATTATGAACCAAATCCTGACCCTCAATCTTAATTCTCTTTAATTCTAAGACGTCAGATCATGTCCTTTTAAATCCGAGCCCTCCATCTCCTCTTCTTGGAATCCTGGCCCTCTGTTTTAAGTACCAATCTCCTATAAATACCTGTATGCAATGCTATGGAGGTAGCGATGATTATTAACAAAAAAACCTAGAATTTTGCTATAGCTTTATTTTCAATCGAAAACTCTCAAGGTTCCTATAGATTTTAGAAACAAGTTTTCTAAAGAATCTTACCACGAAAGCTATAGGCCTGGCAATCCATAAGCTGAACAACCGTGCACAGTCTTGAGAACTCAATCACTGCCTGTTAAGAAGATCTCATTTAAATCATTTATAACTCCTTAAAATCACCTTACCGTCTCAATTTTAGTGGCTCCGGATACACAAAGACATCGGTACTAGCTTACTCATTATTTCAGCCTTTTCCATAGGTAAGTGCTTGACTTATCATTCACAAAAGTTCATGACATAGTCTTAGTTAGATCCTTCGTCGCAACAAATCTTCAAAATAAGTTTACGTCAAATTGGACTTATTTCACCCTTTTTATGACGTTCGTGAGTTTGACCTTTTATTTTTTTTTATGATTATCCTTAATTTCTTTACGTTGTTTCGTGTAAAAAAGATAGTCCAGGACACTGATATTCGGTAAGTACCATAAGGAGTACGGATGGAAGAAGACAATATGGAGATTCTCGATCATGATAAAAAAACGATTAGGAATAGTATGAACAAATGGGGAGGTTAGCTACTCAGTCTAGCTCTGGAAAACAGGAATGAGATCAGGATTTGGAATTAAGCCCAGACGGGAGAACTCCAAAATAAGACATCTAGAAGACTCCAAATGAGGAGTCATGATATGCTGAGGAAAGTTCGGATAAATAAGTCATGAGATCGGAAATTAGAAGTCTAGGATAATATGAAAGACGAGAGGCGACGCGAGCGATGCTCTCATATCTAATAGGGTTAAACAAGTTCAGTCTCACGACCTAAACCTTTTAAAATTCACTTTTGATGAATTAGAAGAGATCGGGAGAGAGTTTTTACCTGAATTTTCTTAGCAAAAATTCTAATATGTACATTTTAAGAGATCGGGAGAGAGTCCTTACCCGAATTCTATTAGCAAAAATTCTAATAAAAACATTTTAAGAAATCGGGAGAGAATCCTTACCCGAATATTCTCAACTAAAACTCTAATAAAAATAGTTTAAGAGATCGGGAGAGAATCCTTACCCGAATTCTCTTAGCTAAAACTCTAATAAAACATCTTAAGAGATCGGGAGAAAGTCCTTACCTGAATTCTCTTAGTAAAAATTCTAATAAGAATATTTTAAGAGATCGGGAGAGAGTCCTTTCCCAAAACCTTTTCAATCAAAATTTTAATATTACTAACACCTAAATGCCGAGGTGCATAACATGTGAGCCAAAAATCCTCTTCATTCATTGGGAATCTTTAGGAACCCAAACAACACCGCTTTAGAATTAGAATCCCAATTCAAAGTAAAAAAATTAGATAAAATACTTAACAAATCAAATAAATACCAATTCACTGTAGGGTCATCCCATGTACCTATGTTCTTGGGAAACCCAAAATGGTGAGATATTAAACGCTCCTTTTATCAATAAAAGGACCGACATCGTGACTCCAAACCCCCCCCCCCCCCAAATTATCAATCGTAAGTAATTAAGAGCACATAGTTAAATTTGTTAACCCTCATTAAGAGACGAGGTGGAGTGCCTAACACCTTCCCCACCCATGAACGGACTCCGAACCTAGAATCTCTATTTCGGAAGTGGTTTATTTTCAGTAATGGTTTCCTTTAATTTCCCTTAAAATTAAAGTGGTGACTCCTCACTTTTTCCGGTTCGGTGAGAATCATCCGGCAACCGCAAATTCCTTGCGACATATATATATATATATATATATATATATATATATATATATATATATATATATATATTATTCCACTTCATAGATCATGACCATACTCAAATTATTATAGCTTTCCAGAACACATCTATACTTAATTGCATAAATAAATACAAGTAACTGGTCATTCTTTGAGAAATTTTTAGGACATTCCTCTAGGATATTGGTTACATAATTTAATTAACCTTATTTTAGCACATTTCATCACATAATACATTTCCATAAAAGAAAAATCACTATACTAACATTTACTGCACAGTTAAGCCTACGCTTTTATGAATAAGAATGTATTCAAGTTACTAAGGGAAGCATATACTAAAAGCTTTGGTTTTAAAGCCAAACACACAAGCAAGCAAAGAGTTTTTTTTTTTTTCTCTTGATACAAAACTAGGCAGCTTATATGTAAAAATTCATTATAAATTTTTAGATTCACCAATTGACTCCAAAATAAATATCAAGCTTCCCAAAATATCAAACATTTGGTGTAAAAAAATTCAAGTCAAAATAAAATTTCTAGATATCAAAAATAATTTATTTCCATGACTGATTGAACATTTCTGCATAATTTCTCAGTCTAGCAATTAGCATCTCCAAATTTTTATCTATAATTTTAGCCATTAGATCATCCCAAAATTTCAATCACATATTCTAGACATCTACATGAATTATCAGTAAATATTTAAGCAATAATTGACTTCCACATCAGGAGATATCAAGAGATTTTTCCAACACTTTGGATTTATGAATGTTCTAGAAATTTTCTTATTTGGACAACTTGTAGAAATAAATTCATATCTCCCAAACCACAAGTTTAAAACTGAAATTTTAACACAATATTTCTAATATATTAATGATAATCTCCACCAAAAATCATAAATTTATTGGCACTCTGTCTATTTATTTTCATTAAAACACAGTGACCCTGAAATAGAATTCCCTACTCAGGCTGCAACTAATTCAAAAAAACAATTTCTCTAAATTCGACCGTTCAAAACTTTTCAATTTTAACCACAGTTTGTAGACTCAAAGATGCACATCATATCTAAAAATCAATAGTATAAAATGTACCAAAGTCATGATTCAATAAAATTTACAATTTTTTTCTTACACAAGCTTAATAGAAGATTTTAGTTTTTATTCAAATCTCTATCAATCAACAAATTCCAAGCTTATTCTAACTCAAAAAAGAGTTTTGATGCTTCTAAATTCTCATTCACCTTCACTAGTTTCAAATCAAGTCACTACATTTTTATGAATCCCTATGAAGGCTGCTAATAGGATTACAAAAAGGAAAACACTTTCAAATTTGAATGAAGATAATAATAATAATAATAATAATAATAATAATAATAATAATAATAATAATAATAATAATAATAATAATAATAATAATAATAATAATAATAATAATAATAATAATAATACTATAAGGAAGAAGAACACTCACCTTCATACCATGCTTTCTCAAAGAAAATCCTTTACAAGCAATTTTGCTCTCAACATCCTCTCGATCAACTAGATTCTATTTCAAAGATCCCTCCTTTCTCTAATACCATCATCCTTGTTGATGATCTCAATTGCAAATTTTTTTCTTAAGTTACACCTAACTCTAACTAGCACTCTATTATTCAAGTAGACGATGTAAGGATGGAGAAATAACAATTAAAGAAGGAAAGGGAAGAAGGAAGAGATTTACTCCTTTGACCAAAATATGGTCTCTTCCAAACCTTAGCTTTCATACGTCTCCTTACTTTAGCTCCTCAAGTTAATCCAAATAATTTAGGAAAAAGGAATGGAGGTAACATAGGGAAGAAGAGAGGAGAGGATTCAATTTTGGTTTAAAGAAAATGAAAGTATGCCCTTCTCTTTCCTTATTAAGAAAAGAAAAGAATTTGAAAAAGAAATGAAGGACTTCTTCCATAAGTATATATTTTTTTTTTTTTTTGTATTTTATTTAGTGGATGAGGTTGCCACTAGTCAACCATCCAAATGTGGAGGGTAGAGTTTGTTTTTCCATCCCTCCTTTCTTACTTTTTTCCTTAGTTAATCCTCCATTTATTATCATTCTCTAAAAAGGCCTTTCAAATATATCCTTTAAAGTTATATATCAACTTCTTAATAATGGGGCTTAATTAATATGTTCCCATACTAATATAACAGAGCAAATTTGGAATTTATTACTCCATGTCATAAGATTACAAATAAAATCTTTAAATTTATTCAAAATTTATTTCTAATAACAAAACTTAATTTACAAAGGTTCCTTCAATTGCGCATATTTTGACATTCAAATTTCCAGGATTTTATAGTTAATATTATGAAAATTTTTTTATTTTATTTGTATAGAACATTTAGGTTCCCAGGGTGCTACATTCATCTCCTTTTTTTTTTTATCTCTGTCATTTTCCTCTATCTCTCGATTTGCAATGTTGATCATCGAAAACCAAAATTGCTATTGTTATTAGAAGATTAGGTTAGATTAAAAGCAAGATAATAGTGTATGAAAAGGTAAGTGTCTGAATTAGCTTCGTTGTCTCTCTTTGAGCATAATGTTGACATGAGAATTGTGGGAACGCTGCAGTAGGCGAAGGGTGGTGTTATTGTTCTCAACTTTTAGGGAAAAGGTGTTGTGTAAAATCTCATAAGTGCACAGATCGTTAATAAGTAATAAAGTGATTAGTAGAGTATCATTTCCACGAGGACCGTACTGAATACCAAACTATAATGATTTTAATTATCTAGTTGGTCAAGTTGTATAGAAATTGTTATTAAATGTAAATTAAATGAAATAAAATCTAAAGCAATTAACTAAACTTGAATATCAATTAATAAAAACATTCTAGAGCTAGGGGTTCACACTTCAATCAATTATAAATCTAATTCAATTCATTTAATAAATGGAAGATTATTACTTTTGAAGAAAATTAATCTTAAGTTATTTTAAGCCCTCTCTCAAAACACTCAAGTTGTATTTTAATTAACCCAAACCCTACCTTCATGGCAATTAAATTAATTAAAACCTATTATATTCTTTGATTAATTATTAGATCTATATATAATTTTAGCTTATCTCTAGATCAAGAGCCCTACGTTCAAAATCATGTTATTACAATATTAATCTTCAAATTTTAGTCCTTCAATTAATATCTAGAATCAATACTAAGTGGTTACCAATACATAGCATGCATTAAGATCACAAGAAGTTGAATCAGAGAACAAAATACCCAATATATTAAATAAAATAAAATCAAATTTGTAACTAAATTAAAAGTGCTACATCCCTAGCCCTAGAGTAAAGGAACTACTCACACATGGTGAGTTTTATGATCAAGTTCATAAAAAAAAATAATAAGGATGGATAATTGCAGCCTTAGACTTTTGGAACTTCAGCTGAAAATACCTTCTAGCAATCTTACAAATTTATTTCTCCTTTGCCTCTCTTAAATTTAATGTGCACTATTGAACGTAAATTCATTTCCCTCCCCTCAAATCATGACTTATTATATTTATATTTGGAGTAAAAACCTTATTTTAGAGTCTTAAAAGTCTTAGAAGTCCATCCAGGTCTAGTTAGAAGGAAGAAAAGTCGAGTTAAAATTACTATTTGGGGACATTACACGAGCTGTGCAGTGTTACACTGGGTACCCTGTGTAATTTTCTGTAGCTTGAATTTTTTAATTTTCTTTTGTCCAGAAGGTTGCACGGGGTCCAGGAGGTTACACGGGGTAGGTTACATAGCCTGTGTAATTCTTCTGGCCTTCAATTCTTCACTTTTTGACCTCCAAATCCCTTCCAAACTCGTTCTTAGTTCAAGAACCACATAAAAACACTTGATAAAATATAAAAAATTAAAGAATTGGGTTGGAATAATAAGTTTTCTAAAATATTATTAAAAAACCTTAAAAATAAATATAAAAGAAATTAAATGCTACAAAATGCAATGAATATTAACTCTTAATGTCTATATAATTTGATTTCATCAAAAGGACACTGGTAGACCCATATGGGAGATTCTTAAATAGGTACGCCATGTGTATTTAATTTGTTTTTTATTGTTAGTATTTGCAATAAAATAATGGAAAAAAATATTTTATGGGTGTCAATTGATGTGTTTCATTGTATGTGTAAGAGGGAATAATAAATTAAGGTTTAGATTCCTAGAATTAATTGTGCATAATTTTGAAATTGGTTATTATTTTGTCAACATGGCCGGTTCTGAAAACCCTAAATATTTCACATTGGTTTCGACATGTCCAAGGAACTAAGGGTGAATGGAGATATTATGATGGGGTACATTGGTTAATTCCTTATTGTCAATTGGATGAAATGAGTTTGATTATAATAGATAAATTATGCTAGGGTATTAATTTAGAAGGGTTGCTAAGGCATTTTTGGAGAGTTCCAAGGCTTGATTGAGCATGGGGAGGGAAGTGGGATTGTAAGAACTTATTTACTTGATAATGGTAAGTTTGGCATTCTAAATTTGGATGAGATTGAGTTAGGTGATTATCGAGTGGATGATGCTGGTAGTGAGGTTAATGTAGAAAATACTAGTGTAAATTAAGGGGTAATAAGGTGTAGTTTGAACAAGTGAATGAGGTAGAAGGTAAAAATGTAATTGGCCATGGTATTAATGAAGCTCAAGAATACAATGAACCTGTTAGTGATGATTTATTAATTCAAATTGTTTTGGATGCTTTTAATGTATTCACAATGTCAGCTGAAAATTTTGATGAATTTTTTGATGCAATAATGGAAGAAAATGTTAATGCTTAAACTATGGTTGAAGATCAACTTAATGATTAAGTTAATGTTGAAGATGGTAGGGAGGAAGAGGCAAATGATACCCAGATAGAGGTTAGGGAGGTACAAGAAAATGATAGAGTGCATAGAGAAGTAAGGGACAAAGGAGATTTAGTGGATTTAGAGTATGATATGGAGGATGGAGATAATGACATGCAACAAGTATTGCATGAATTACAGAAAGATAGGAATGAAGTAAAGGAAAAGAGTGACAAGGTGAAAAGGAGGCCTATAAGCAGTTAACAGAAATGGTGTTATAATGCTTCAATGAGGTTTGAACATAATGAAACATATTCTGAATATGGTGATTTTGATGAGTTATTTAGTAAGTCAGACTCAAAGGGTAAGGGACATTTGAGGTACCTTGAGTTTGATTTTGTAAATGACATAGGTGATCCAACATTTAAAATTGGGATAAAGTTTGCCAATAGTCATGAGTTTAAAGAGGTTTGTAAGGCATATGGCATTAAGCACATATATTTAATTTATTTTCCTATAAATGATTAAAAGAGAGTTAAAGCATGTTATTGTAAGAAGTGTGGTTGGAAGATATGGGTAAGTAAGCTGAATCCAAGGGACCCTAGTGATGTGAAAATGCATATTAAAACTAGTCACTTTTAATACAATTATGGAAAAGATTTTACCAATTTCCACGTAATTGCAAAATTATTAGCTTCTCATTATATTGAAACATTTAGGCATAATCCCAGTTAGAGTTTAAATGGGATAATTGCTAGGGTTAAGGCATATTACAAATTCACAATTAACCTTATTTAAGCATGGAGAGAAAGGGAGTTTGCTTTAAAGGCTATTAATGGTGATGAGGCAAAGCAATACATTAGGCTACATGATTAAAATTTAGAGCTTTTGAGAACTAACCTTGGAAGCACAGTTACATTTAAGAAAGAGAAGAGCAATTTTTAAGGCATTTATATTTGTTTGGCTGCTCTTAAGGAGGTTTTCAAAGATGGTTGCAGGCCTCTTATTTATGTTGATGGATATTTGTTGAATCGGAATTATGGTGGCCAGTTACTGATAATAGTTAGGATTGATCCTAATGGCTAAATTTTCCATACAGCATATGTAGTGGTACTCATAGAGAATAAAGACAATAGGTAGTGATTTCTTGAGCAATTAAAAAAAGACTCTCAAATATACAACAATCATCAATTGTCCTTCATATTTGATATATACAAGGTAATGATTTATTTATATTAATTTATTGGCACTTACATTTGATTACATGGTATATTTGTACTTTTTCTATTTTGATTGGTACTTATATATTTTTATTTTCAAATCCCACTTTGAGTAGGGCTTGTAACTATTATTGCTAAAATATTTTCAAATTCAGAACATAGATTTTGTGTTAGACATACACCAATTTTAAAGGTAGTTTTAAGGGAAAAGAATTGAACAATATGTTATGGAGTGCAGCTATGTCCACCTATAAGCAGAAATTGGATTATTAATTACATAAAACTGATGAGAGGAGAAAGACCTTGTGAGAACTAGTCCAGGGCTTGCTTTGCGGCTGTCCCCATATGTGATATGCTAACCAATAACTTGTGTGAATGTTTCAATAGATATATTTTGGATATTAGGGATAAAGCAATCATAACTATGCTGGAGATAATAAGCACAAAGTTGATGAGTAGGCTTTTAAGAAAAAAGAGATGATGGAGAAAGTTAGTAGTGCAATTTGTCCTAAAATACCGAGAAAAAAAATTGAATGAGATAAAAAAGCTTTCTGTTATGTTTACCCCACAATTTTCAGGGGGTCCTAAGGTTCATGTATTTTGGGCAGGATGTCAATTTGTTGTTAATGTTCTTAGAAGAACAAGCACATGTAGGAGATGGGATTTGAATGGCATTCCATGTGCCCATGCATGTACTATGTCTTTTGGTAACAATTAACCACCTGAGAGTTATGTGAATGAATGTTATTCAATAAGGACTTGAAGATATATGGTCATGTCATTAATCCTATCAATGGCCATGAATTATGGCCAAAAGCTTCTTTAAAAGGTAGAAAGCAAAAAGTTAAGAGGAAAGAGCCTAAGGAATTTGAGAGGACAACAGATGAAGGGAGGCTAAGTAAGAAAGGAAGAGTGTCCATGAGGTGCAAAATATGTGGAGTCATAGGTCACAATAAGAGGTTCCATGGCATAAATCCCACTGATGCATTCTCAAGAAATCCTCCTTTTGATGCAACTCTAATTAATTCTAAAAAGTAGCAAAGAAAAAAAGGGAAAAAAAACAATTGGAAGTACCTTAGTTAGAGTGTAAGATTAATTCCATGCTTATAAATAAAGCCATTTTATTTTATTTTGTGTATATATATATTTATATATATATCATTAAAATATATTTTTTATTACATATTTTAGGGGTGTGGAAGCAATCAACCTTCATCTGCTACTAAAATAGCCTCATCATCTTAATTAAACCCTCCATTCACAATCCAATGGATGATGGATGTAAGGACTAAAAATTTTACATTAGTCATTTTATTTTTTATAACGCAAAGAATTTGTTCAGTATTAATTGCTTTCATTTACTTCAAACAATGTTCAAGTTAAATATCTCCTAGAACAACAAGACTTACTCAGGAAACTTTACATGATTTACAAGTTTTTACCTTAAATATATTGGTAATGTTTTAAAATTTGTTTTTATCATCTTTATTTAAGCTTAAATGACTATACTAACATTCATACACACTCATTCTATATATTTTTATAGTCAAAATAAAGCAATGTCACCATTTATAGTAGGTAGTCTACAATTCCATTAGAAATTCAAAGCAAGAAGCATGTTACTACAAAGGACATACACAAGTCTAAATTAACTGTCGCATTAAAGAAAAGCAAGAAGAAACCAAGCTAGCAAAGAAAAAAGCCTTGGAAATGAATATTTGTGCTGAGAAATATTCATATTTTTATATTTTAACTTTTTGTTGACTTTGCAAAAATGATTTGGGTGATTTTAGTTGCAAAGTTAATAGGGTGGGCTAATGATCATATTTTGTTATTTTGGACAGTAAATGGAATGGTTATTTTGGATAATAGATAAGATGTTTTGTTATTAGGTGGGATCCTTTTTTGGTTCTTTATGTTTAAGGTCAATTTCTTGTTATTGGGTGATGCTTTGAATTTGAAATAGGATGCAACATATTTTGTTTCAACTAAGAAGCAATAATTAAACAATTTATATTTTGTCAAAGTTAATGGAAATATTTTCATTTTATAGTCTTCATTATTTTATTGTACTTTACAACTTGTTCTAATCTTTTTATTTGTTCAATTACAGCTGAATTCTCAAACCATTACTTACACTTGAACAACCAAACAATAAAAGTAGTTAATGCAAACAACAACAACTGGTTTTCATTAAAAGTTGATAGATATTCATTAAAACTTGCAATTCACATTCTGCATAAACATAAACAACAAACCATACAAAAACCAACTCCCTTCCCTATAAGCTACTATATACCACATTTCCATTTTTACTTTACCAATAACCTAGCCATCCCAAAAATAGTGAAAATTCAAAACAAATTTACATTTCCATTGTACCCAGCATAAGCCCTATTCAACCCAAGAAGACTTTGTCCAACAATAGATATAAATCCAAACACGATGCAATGTACGTCCACTTTCTACCTTTCCCTCTTACAGATTCCATTTCACGTTCATATCTCTCCATCCTCCTTAGGAACCCCGAATTCACCTGAGTTGCTCTAGATGGGAAAAGAACATCATACATTGGAAATACCCACAATACTTTGATGTCAACAAACACCTGCTGGCACACTAAGCCATAACTTCTCAAAAACTTAAAAAATAAAACACTAAGCATATTTTCATGACTTACCCCATTATTTTTGTAGCCATGAAAATGGATGCCAGGATTATTGTTGGGTTAAGAAGTGCACAAAAGTGTGTAAATCGATTTCAATGTTGCAAATACATCTCCGAATGACCATGTAGTACTCACTTTGCTCCATTGTTCACACAAACTTTCTTCTTTTTTCTTTGAATAAAGAAGGCAAGTGAGAAAAATGAGAGAAGTTTTAAATTGATGGAGAGAGATAAAGGAAAATATTTGTTTAAATATCAAAAAAAAAAAAAGATAGATAATATAGTTGAGAGAGATTTTTTTTTTTTTGAATAAAAAGTCACGTGGATTACCTATGTCATCACATAGCTGGAGTTATTAACGAAAATAGGGGAAAATGATTTCATTATTAAAGAAATCAAAGTTCAATTATTTTTAAGTAAAAAATTGAAATTCAGTTACTTTACTGTAATTACTCTAAAAGTTGAGTGATCTTTATTGAAATTTAGCCCAAGATCTCGTGCTGCCGTTAATGACATTATACATACATATATATATATATATATATATATATGTGGGATTTGAAATCAATATCACTTGAGTATGTGTATTATCTAATCAATACACGAGTTAATAGTCATTTTTTTTACACCAACTAGTGGCGTGCATTCAAATCGAAAGAAAAAATGGAGAAAAAAAATTGTTAAATAGAAAAATATCAAATGAAATTTATTTTTTATCTTTAACATAATTTAATTTTTATCCATAATTAAATTAAAAATAATATTAAATTCATATTGATTCATACCTCTCTCTCTCTCTCTCTCTCTCTCTATATATATATATATATATATATATATATATATATATATATATATATATATATATATATAATATATGTGAAATTACTATTTAGCCACTCTACTATAATTAAATTAACTATTTAATCCTTTATTTTAAAAACTATATTAGTTAATCCCTATATTTTTATTATATTTACTCATTAGCCCATCTATCTAGATTAAGTTGAGTTTTTCATAATATTATGGGATTAAATAGTTAATGAAGGGATTATATGATTGTGCTTTTCAAATTACAGATACTAAATAAAATTCAAACTAACACTTAAATTGACTAAATGGACTAAAAAAAAAAAACACAAACTACTTAATGTATCATTTACTTATAAATTTATTAAAACAATTAAATTAGAATTATAATTAAATTAGAATTATGTTTTTATTAGCCTTCATTCATAATTAAAGATTCTAATTATTATATTATGGGTAAGATATTTAATATTACGAAACTATCATAACAATCTTAAATTCATTTAAATTACATAATTAAATGATTTATTAAAATTAATTAAGTGATTAAATCTGTTATGTTATAAAATTAAGTAAATTAGTAATAAAATATAAAAATTTAAATTGAATGAAACATGTTATATATACTGCATGAAAAATATGGTATTATTAATATTTTATTATATATTATTATAAATAATTAATTGTATCTTCTGCAAGCAAAATATTAAATTATTTTAAGTTAATGATATAAATTATATTATATTAAATTTAAATGCTATTTATATTTAAAAAAATAATCTAATTTAATTTTAAAACTTAAACTAAATAGTTATAACTCAAAAATAGGTTTGACAAATTAATAAAATCTAAAACCGAATGAATGAAGTCATCAAGAATTGGGAAATCGAGAACTAAAACACTGAACCGAATAAAAATCAAGATTTGGTTCAATTCTAAAACTTCATTTGTTATTGAGGTTAGAGATGAAAAAACACATTACAGAAAAATATCATTTTAAATATTATTTATTATAATATTTAATATATATATATATATATATAAATAATTAATTCTATCTTATGCAAGTAAAATATTAAAATAATAAATTAATGACCAAATTATATTATATTAAAATTTGAATCATATTTTTATTTAAGAAAACACTTTAATTTAATTTCAAATTTTAAATTAAATGACTATAATTCAAAAATACATGCTTAACAAAATCTAAAATCGTATTAATGAAGTCACCAAAATTCGAGAAATTGAGAATGGAAACACTTAATCGAATAAAAAATTGAGAGTTGGTTTGATTCTAAAGCCCCATTTGGCTTTGTGGGGATAAAAAGCGTATTTCTTTAAATATATATTTTTTTTAATTTAATGTTTTTATGATTGAAATATATTAAATTCAATTTAAAATTTTTAATATTCTCTAAATAATATATATATATATATATATATATATATATATATATATATATATATATATATATATATATATATATATATATTAACAATAATTCCAGCAATAATGACAAATAAGGGGTTTATTACTTATGCAAAATAGTTTTCTTTTTTCATTTTCATTTCTCATGAAAAATAAAGAAAACATGAAAAACATATTCACCTACAAATAATAAAAAAATATTTTTTAATTAAAAAAAATAAAAAAGAATAAACCATTGTAAAATAGTAAGCCTAAGACAAGAAACTTTGATCTTCTAAGGTACTGATATTTTGATAGTCAAAAAGGGAGGTTCTTTCTTCCACTAAGACAAAAACTTATCAGATAGAGCCTTAACCTTTAAGTATATTATGTTTGAATTTCTTTTTCTGTTATTATCCTATTTTACCTTTTCTTTTTCACCCGGCTTTGCTTGAACAGAGCTGAGCCCTTTCTACCCCTTTTTGTAAAACTAGATAGAGTCATTAGACTTCTAATATCATTCCCCTAGGAAGAGCATATATATACTTTTTTTTTTCTTTTTACTTTCTTATTGCCTTCTACTTTTTGGTTCTTTAATACTTTAACTTTATCGGTGTTTCCCTAGAGGAACAATATGCAACCTTATAATTTTGTGGAAATCCAATATTTATCTATTTATTTATTTATTTATTTTAATTAGCTAACAATAATTTAATATATTTATCTTAAAAAAAAAATATTTTATTGGATGACCTGCTTATTTATTTATATATATATATATATGTAATCTGAACAACCTAGTTCAATAATAACTCTTATCCCATTCTACACCTAATAAAATTCTTGAAATATGTATACCCTAATCATCTCTTCTGCTAAACTTTGCTCTCAAAACCTGTTTGTTACCTACTTTTTCTACCAAATACTCTCAACAGATATTTTTATCATCTTTTATATATATATATATATATTTACGATTTATAATCTGATGTGCGCAGAGAATTCCTAAATTTTTATTTCTCAATTCATCACATTCGATTCTGTTTTCAAGGTAATAATTCTCATCCTTTGTTCAATAATGGGTGAATTTGATTTTATTTTCTCTCCTTGATTTGTTACAACCACTCTAGAAACTTATTTTTATTTATTTATTTTTTTCCTTGACCATTGATATTAAATTGAGTTGATAATAATTATTATGAGACAAAAACCTTGAATTCATATTTTATATATATATATATATATAAGCTATTTTATTTTATCATTATTATTTAATATTTTCTTTTATTTTATTATTGAATTTTATTTCGATTTTGATTAAATAATTGATTTTGTCAATTATCTCTGTATTAGAGCCATTAGGATTCCGGGAACAGGCCTTTAGTGTCTTTATATTGAATGGTATCTGACTATAAAATTTATTGATGTGTTACACTGAATTTATTTGAGATTGATTTGATCTTATTGACTCTCTGAAATTATTGAAATAAACTATTAGAATTGCACTATCAGTTATTATTTGCTATCTGAAATTTTTTTTATTAATTTTGATCAATTTGTGCAAATTAATTTTCTGTTTTGAATTAGTACCTGTGCCCAATATCTGTTTCTGTTATCTGGCCCCACCATGTGGAATATCACGGTATTAGGTTGCATTGTCGAGTCATACATCATTGCAGTTTGGTGATGTGGGGTATCAAGGAGGAGGAAGGTATCTAACATTTGGTAGCGCGCTTATCATCTGGCCTTTGGTAATGTGGGGTATCATTACTGTGGTACACTGTATCATAAAATTTTTATTGAATGAATTTCTTTTATATATATGTTTTATGAAATTATTTTATTAATGATTTGATAGCATGAGCATGATTTATTTGAATAGAAAACTTATTGTGAAATTAATCAAGGGCCTGCCTGATCCTATTCCGTTATGTGCTATAATTATCATTCACTGAGCATTAGCTCAAACCACGTTTTCTCTGTCTGTTATCTATTTTAGATCAGTAGAATTTTGCAGCTGATCCAAATAGTCAGTCCATTTTCTGGAGAGGGACAATCTTTGATTTGTTCACATGGTATGCCCGAATTTATGTTGCCTCGAGCTAATAATTAGTTTAGTTTATTAAACAGTTAAGTTTTCATTTAAAATCTGTAGAGACTCCACAATTTACTTATAGGATATTTATGATGTTTATTCACTATTTTTATTTATTTGGATTTTGTCTATTTTTTGGAATTAGTAAGTGACAATATATTTATTCAAGATACTCTGATAAGGCTTGCATGATTTAAGAATACTTAAATTATGCGCCAGTGGCGACACAGATTTTTGGGTCATGACAAAGTTGGTATCAAAGCCCGGTTGAGGTCCAGTAAACTTGTGGAGCATGGGATCCTTAACGTCTTTTCAGTTTATCATTGCTTTAGATATCTGCGTCCTTCATACTTTTTCACCTGTCTTAATTTGGCTCACATTTTCATATTTAATACTTGTTTATTAAAATGAATAGGTGCTTGAGTCTGTTAAATGTAAGAGGAGAACTAGGCCAAGGGTCTTAACGGTGCAAACCTTGATCGAACAAGGAAGGTACCACCTCAAACTATTAATCAGACATCTGAATAGACGCCTATGGCTAAGATTGGGGCATAACCATTCCTTTATTTCTCCATACTTTTCCATGAGATTTAGTACACTACCTACTTTATTAGAGTATCCTTTATCTATATCAACACCTATAGGAAATGCAATAGACACTGATATAGTGTATAAGGGATGTATAGTTCACATTAGAGATAGGGAATTAGCTACAGATCTTATTTCTTTGGATATGTTTGAGTTTGATGTGATTTTAGGCATGGACTGGTTAGCTACTTATCACGTTTCATTGGATTGTTATAATAAAGTTGTATTCTTTAAAATTCCTAGGGAGGCAGAATTTAAATTTCAAGGAGATCATAGCATAGCCTCTAGTAATCTTATTTCAGCAGTGAGTGCTAGCCGATTATTGCGAAAGAGGTGTAAGGGGCATCTAGCTAATGTTAGAAATGTTCAGGTAGAAGGTGCAGGTTTGGAGAATGTTACAGTGGTTAAGGAGTTTCCTGATGTATTTCCAGAAGATTTCTCAGGTTTACCCCCAGAGCGAGAGGTAGAGTTTGGTATAGACTTAGTTCCTAGAATTGAGTCCATATCTATGCCACCTTATCGTATGGCACCTATAGAACTTAAAGAGTTAAAGGAGCAGCTACAGGACCTACTAGATAAGGGGTTTATTTGCCCTAGTGTTTCTCTATGAGGTGCTCCTATGTTATTTGTGTGGAAGAAGGATGAGTCTTTGAGAATGTGCATTGATTATAGGCAATTGAATAAGGTGACTGTGCGTAAAAAGTATCCTCTTCCACGCATAGATGACCTGTTTGACCAACTTCAGGGTGCAAAGTATTTTTCCAAGATTGATCTTCAATCTGGGTATCATCAATTGAGGGTCAAGAAAGAAGACATACTCAAAATGGCCTTTAGGACTAGGTATGGACACTATGAATTTCTTATAATGCCTTTTGGTCTTACCAATGCTCCAGCCGCTTTTATGGATCTCATGAATAGAGTTTTCAAGCCTTTTTTAGATTAATTTGTTATAGTGTTCATCGATGACATTCTAGTGTACTCAAAGAGTAAAGAGGAGCATGAGCAGCATTTGAGAATTATCCTTCAGACCTTACGGGAACACAAGCTATTTGCTAAGTTTTCAAAATGTGAGTTTTGGTTAGATGGTGTGGCTTTCCTAGGCCATACAGTATCTAAGGATGGGGTGTGTATTGATAAAAAGAAAGTTGAGGTACTGCTTCATTGGCCTAGACCCACAACTGTGTCAGAGATTCGTAGTTTCTTGGGTTTCGCATGGTATTATAGATGGTTTGTTCAAGACTTCTCTAGTATTGCAGCACCTTTAACTAAGTTGACACAGAAGAATGTAAAAATTCAGTGGTCTAAGGCTTGTGAAAAAAGTTTTCAGGAGCTTAAGACTCATTTAACTACTACACCAGTGTTAGCCCTTCCGTCTGGATCAGGGGGTTATGTAGTATATTATGATGCTTCTAGGATTGGTTTACGATGTGTTTTGATGCACCATGGACGGGTTATTGCATATGCTTCTCGTCAGTTGAAAAGACACGAGCAGAATTATCCAACTCATGATTTGGAAATTGCTACAATAATTTTTGCTTTGAAAATCTGGAGGCACTATCTGTATGGTGAGACTTGTGAGATCTTCACTAACCACAAAAGTCTCAAATACATCTTCGACCAATGTGAACTTAATCTTAGGCAAAGGAGATGGGTAAAATTATTGAAAGATTATGATTGCACCATACAGTATCACCCTGAAAAAGCTAATGTGGTGGCTGATACTCTAAGCATGAAGTCTTCTGGTAGTTTAGCCCATATGTCTACCAAGTGGAGGCCCCTGATTGGTGAATTACATGACTTACTAGATCAGGGAGTAGAGTTTGAAATCTTATCTGGATCATTCTTAGCACATTTTCAAGTTAGGCCTATCTTGATTTATAGAATTAAGGCTACTCAGAAGAGGGATTCTCAGTTGTATAAGATTATAGATAGTATCCATCAAGGCCAAGCTCAAGGGTTTATGTTAAATGATGATGGAGTTCTTCATTATGGCACTAGACTTTGCGTCCCCAATGTTGATGAGTTGAGAAGAGAAATCATGGAGGAGGCACACCATTCTGCTTACACAGTACACCCAGGTTCAACTAAGATGTACCATGATTTAAGGGAGCATTATTGGTGGGGTGGCATGAAGAGGGATGTTGCAGACTTTGTTGCTAAATATTTGACTTGTCAACAGGTTAAGGCAGAATATCAGAGACCATCTGTGTTACTTCAGCCGTTGCCTATTCCAGAGTGAAAGTGGGAGCACATTGCTATGGACTTTGTTGTGGGTTTACCTAGTACACGAGGTGGTTACAATGCAATCTAGGTGATAGTGGACAGATTGACAAAATCTGCTCATTTCCTTCCTATGAAGACTACATATGACTTTGCTAAACTTACATAGTTGTATATAAACAAGATTGTTAGTCTTCATAGTGTTTCAGTTTCTATTGTCTCTTATCATGGTACTTAGTTTACTTCTCAATTTTGGAAGCAATTCCAAGAAGCTTTGGGAACACGAGTTGACTTTAGTACTGCTTTTCACCCCCAAATACATGGACAGTCAGAAAGGACCATACAGACGTTAGAGGACATGCTTCGTGCATGTATTATGGATTTTGGTGGGTGTTAGGATCATCATCTACCTTTAGTGGAGTTTGCTTATAATAATAGTTATCAGGCAAGTATAGGGATGGCTCCATATGAGGCATTACATGGTCGAAAGTGCAGGTCACCGATTTGTTGGGATGAAGTTGGAGAAAGAAGGCTTACTAGACCAGAGTTGATATAGTTAACTTCAGAGAAGATACGGCTAATTCGTGATAGACTTTTGATTACTCAAAGTTGACAGAGAAGTTATGCTGACCCTAAGCGTAAAGATGTAGAGTTTATGGTTGGTGATCATATATTTCTGAGAGTTTCACCTATAAAAGGAATCATGAGGTTTGGGAAGAAAGGGAAGCTTAGCCTTCGTTTTATTGGTCCATTTGAAATTTTGGAGAGAATTGGAGCAATTGCTTACCGTTTAGCCCTTCCACCTGGTTTTGCACATGTGCATCTAGTTTTCCATATTTCTATGTATAGGAAGTATGTATTAGATCCATCTCATGTTTTGCAACCTCAGACCATACAACTTAAGGATGATATGTCATATGAGGAGCAACTAGTAAAGATTTTAGATTGACAAATTAGGAAACTCTAATCTAAGAAAGTGGCTTTGGTCAAGGTCTTGTGGCACAATCACTCAAGTAGTGAGGCCACATGGGAGCCAGAATCTAAAATGCAAGTCAAATATCCCCACTTATTTGATTCTTCAGGTTAGAATTTTGTTTGTTTAAATTCGGGGACCGAATTTCTTTTAAGGGTGGAAGTATGTGGAAACTCAAATTTATCTATTTATTTATTTTAATTATCTAACAATAATTTAATATATTTATCTAAAAAAAGGGAATATTTTATTTGATGGCCTGCTTATTTATATATATATATATTATTTTTGAAATTAAATATATATCTATAATCTAAACAACCCAGTTCAATAATAACTCTTATCCCATTTTACACCTAATAAAACTCTTGAAATATATATACCTAATCATCTCTTCTGCTAAACTTTGCTCTCAAAACCTGTTTGTCACCTTCTTTTTTTACCAAATACTCTCAACATGTATTTTTATCATCTTTTATTTATTGTTATATCTGTATTGTTATATCTGTATATAATATATATATATATATATATATAAATTTATGATTTATAATCTGATGTGCGCAGAGAATTCCTAAATTTTTATTTCTCAATTCATCACCTTCGATTCTATTTTCAAGGTAAAAATTCTCGTTCTTTATTCAATAATGGGTGAATTTTATTTTATTTTCTCTCCTTGATTTGTTACAAATACTCTTGAAACTTATTTTTATTTTTATTTTTATTTTTTTCGTTAACCATTGGTATTGAATTGAGTTGATAATAATTATTATGAGACAAAAACCTTGAATTCAGATTATATATATATATATACACACACACACACACACACACACACACACACACACAAGAAGAGAGGGGAGCCTCGTCCATACGTTTAGTCATTGTCCTCATCCATACATCCAGTCGTCGTCCATCCATTCATCCTATATATATATATATATAAGCTATTTTATTTTATTATTATTTAATATTTTCTTTTATATTTTGGGTGTATAGGAGATTCAATTATTCAATCTGTCAGTTGAAATTATCTCTCTTCCATTGAAAATAACTATTGTCTTGGAGGTTCTAGGTGAGTGGTAATTATAGTACACGGCACCGTTTTAATCCCTTTTAAAATTTCTTAACATTAAATTTATTATTAAATGAAATTTTAAATTAGTATTTCATCAATTATTTTACATGTGATTTTCTAGAGTTTTATTTTATTATTGAATTTTATTCTGATTTTGATTAAATAATTGATTTTGTCAATTATTTCTGCATTAGAGCCATTAGGATTCCGAGAACAGGCCTTTAGTGTTTTTATATTGAATGATATCTGACTATAAAATTTACTGATGTGTTACTCTGAATTTATTTGAGATTGATTTGATCTTATTGACTCTCTGAAATTATTGAAATAAACTATTGAAATTGCACTATCAGTTATTATTTGCTATCTGAAATTTTTTATTGATTTTGATTGATTTGTACAAATTGATTTTCTGTTTTGAATTGGTACCTGTGCCCAGTATCTTCTGTTATTTGGCCCCGCCGTGCGGACTATCACGGTATTAGGTTGCATTGTCGAGTCATGCATCATTACAGTTTATGGTTTGCATTAGTATCATATACATTGATATCTGTGAAGGAAGAGGAAGGTATCTAATATCTGGTAGCTCGCTTAGCATCTAGCCTTTGGTGATGTGGGGTATCATCACCCTGGTGCACTGTATCATAAAATTTTTATTGAATAAATTTCTTTTATATATATGTTTTATGAAATTATTTAATTAATGATTTGATAGCATGAGCATGATTTATTTGAATGGAAAATTTATAGTGAAATTAATCAAGCACCTGCCTGTTCCTATTCCGTTATGTGCTACAATTATCATTCACTGAGCATTAGCTCAAACCACGTTTTCTCTGTCTGTTATCTATTTCAGATCAGTAAAATTTTGTAGTTGATCCAAATATTCAGTCCATTTTCTAAAGAGAGACAATCTTTGATTTGTTCACATGGTATGCCCGAATTCATGTTTTCTCGGGCTAATAATTAGTTTAGTTTATTGAATTGTTAAGTTTTCATTTAAAATCTGTAGAGACTCCGCAGTTTACTTATGGGATATTTATGATGTTTATTCAGTATTTTATTTATTTGGATTTTGTCTATTTTTTGGGATTAGTGAGTGACAATATATTTATTCAAGATACTCTGATAAGGCTTGCATAATTTATGAATACTTAAATTATGCACCAGTCGCGACACAAAATTTTGGGTCGTGACAAATTTTGACTTTAACTGCATCCTATTGATTAAACTAAGAATTACTTTTCTTACATCTTTTTCTTTGTTTCATTTTTAAGTCTACCCTTAGCATCAAAAATATGTAAGAGGGCATTGGCTTACCCCAGTAGACTTCCAATACATCTATTTCATGCTTAGTGTGCTCAGTAGGACACTATTTCCTTTACTCATTGATTCATTACCATTTCCTTTCACTAGTCATATCATTTATTCAGCATAAAAATTTATCAAAACAAAGAGATACCTTAACAAGTTATTTTTGCTTTTTCTATCTTTATCACTTAGGGAACTCAACATTCCTTTCTTATACTTACTTATAGTACATACTTGTAAGATTAAGCTTTATGCTATAAACATTCCTTATGAACTTCCATTAAGTTCTACGGGAAACAACTCAATTAGTCATGCAACAAAACAATCCTACTACAAGCACCTTCCTATTCTAACATACCTCATATTCACATGCCCACATTAACTTTACATACATACATCCATCCCTTAAGCTATCTCTTAACTTGACATTGCATAGATACAATACATGACATATATATACAGTTACAAGAATTAGGCATACCTGAACATACTCTTATATAAACGTACACAATTATAACCACATAATACATAATTAGAAATATCCATGAACCTACAATTATTAAATAAACTATTTTTCATGACATCTTAGAGTCTTCCTATGTTATTATGCATCTGCTACCTATAAAACTTGTTATTGGTTTTGGGGGGGTTGGGGGAGGAAGGGGGGGGGGGGGGTGTGGTTTGAGCTGGCAGGCTTAGTAAGCATAAACTACTTAAACATTTATATTCTTCCTTTCTAACATTCACATGAGTGTAACATTCACATGAATGCAGCAAATATCAAACATTTGCAAACATGACAGTCATGTCACTAGTGACTTCCCCGTAATCCAATGTGCCTTGTGACTTCCTCTTTAAACATGACATGTGTCATGTACCAAGGGCCTCATAGGGTCTTATCTTGGTTTTCAAGATCTGAACCATCCATATCACTTCATATCATGCTCCATATACCATTTGGGAGTCATTAAGTTGTCCATGATCTACGTCACATCACAATAATTCTCAATGCACTAGTACACATGTTTCTAATGTATTGCACCCTATTATAGATGTATTCCACGATGCATAGTTATGCTCATAGCAATACTTAAATAATTGGCATAATGACCATGCTATGCATGGATAATTTATAATTTTTATTTTTTAATTTAATTTTTAATTACATTCTAAATAAGATAAATTATTACTATTAAATTAATTTTCAACTAAAATTTCTCTCTTATTTAAATTAATTTGAAATTTTTTTATCTATTATAATAATAAATTTTAATTAATTTATGTTGTAATTAACTAAAATACCTATTTAATTCTTTTTATACATATATTAATTGTAGTTTCTATGATTACTTTGATTAAAATGTAATAAAATTACTTAATTCAAAAAATAATTTAAATTTCATAAAATTTTTATATTTTATCTCATAATTTATGCATCTAGATTATAAAAAATATATTATATCAATGAGAAAATAAAGTTATTTAAAAATATATAAATATAATTTTTATTATGAATATAATAAAAAATATATTAAATTACTTATAATGAATTGAATTATTTAATTTTAATAATAATGAAAACATATAACATTATTATTAATTAAAAATAACATTTTATTATATTATTTTTTCAAAATATTATATTTTTAATTTTTTATAAAGTGTAAATTTTTTTTATTAATTTGATATATTTTTTATAAAATAATTTTTTCACAAAAATTGTTATCGTTTTACATAAATTTATGATGTAAGATAAATATATTTCATAAAAATTAAAATTTTAAAATATCATTATTTTTTATTAATATAATAATTACTAAAAATACATGTTATTTTTCAAAAGAAAAATTCCATAATTTTAATATTGTAACCTTATTTTTTTTAAATCATCTTTACTTATATAATCATATTTGCATTCTATTTTTGAAATTCTACTTCTATATAAAAATGTAGTTGAGGGATAATTTATGCATAAAAATTTAGATATTTAATTAAAATTTGAAAATATTTCTATTGAAAATTAATGATAATAAAATATGAATAATCAAAATATTAGTTATAATTGTATTTGATATACAACAATAATGAAATAAAATATTAAAAAGTTTAAGAAATTTTAAATAAGATATTTATAAAAAAATTAGCAATTAAATAAATATTAATTAAATATATTTAAATAAATAAATTTTGAGAATGATAACTAATAACTTTTGAAAGAAATAGTAAAAAAACAGAGTAAATAAAAAAGATTTAAGAGTATTTAGTGGATAGGTCTGTTAAATACCCAATGGGCATATTGGAGAATGTATTGCTCAAGGTTGATAAGTTCTTCATACTTGTCAATTTTATTGTTTTAGAGATGGAAGTAAAAGTTCAAATTCCCATAATGTTGGGAAGACCCTTTTTGGAAACTGTTGGAGCTATAATTAATGTCAAGAACAACCGATTAACCATTGAAGTGGGAAAGAAAGAGGTAGAGTTCAATTTGTTTCAAGCCATAAAACAAAAATCAAATGTGGATAGATGATTGCGAGTTGACATGATTTATGAGTTAGTTAAAGAGGAATTTAGAAAGTAATACCCAAAAGATCCTCTTGAAGCTTGCATGCTGCATAGTTAATGATGAAAATAAAGGTATTGCAAGTTGTGCAAAATTGCTAGAAGTAAATCCACCATTGCCATTAGTTTAAGCATTAAAAATCACAAAGCTCAAGGAAGTGCCCACCACTCCACTCCCTCCTAAAAAAGATCAAGATACAAAGGTAGATTCCTTCCACTTTCAAGTATGTATTTCTTAGTCCAAATTCTACTTTTCCAGTTATTATTAATGCTAGCTCAACTGAGAATGAAGTAAAAAAGTTATTAAATGACTTAGAATGCATAGGAAGATTATAAGATATAATATTGATGATTTAAAAGGAATCAGCCCTTCTATATGCATGCACCATATACTAATGGAGAAAAGTGGTAAACCCAATATTGAACATCAAAGAAGGCTCAAACCGAACATGAAATAGACAGTTAAAAAAAAAATTAAAGCTATTAGATGCAAAAGTAATTTTTCCTATCTCTGATAATAAATGGGTGAGTTTGGTATATGTGTTGTCCAAAATGAGTGGGATAACTATAGTAAAAAATGAAAACAATGAATTGATCCCTACTAGAATAGTCATTGGGTGGTGCATGTGCATTAATTATAGAAAGTTAAATAGTGCCACACAAAAAGATCATTTTCCTCTTCCCTTCATTGATCAAATGTTCAAAAGATTAACTAGGCATTCCTATTTCTATTATCTTGATGGGTATTTAGGATTTTTCTAAATCCCAATTCACCATAATGATAAGGAAAAGACCTTTTTTACTTGTCCTTATGGCACTTTTGCCTATTAGAGAATGCCTTTTGGTTTGTACAATGCTCCTGCTACTTTTCAAAGATGAGTGATGGCTATTTTTTCTGATTTTATTGAGGATATAATGGAAGCATTTATGGATGATTTCACCATTTGTGGAATTACTTTTGATGATTGTTTGACTAACCTTTCTAAAGTTTTGCAAATATATAAGGAATCTAACCTAGTACTAAATTGGGAAAATTACCATTTTATGGTTTATGAAGGGATTGTGCTAGGACACATGGTGTTAGAAAAAGGCATAGAGGTGGATTGTGCAAAAATAGAAGTGATAAAGAAGATGCCACCACCTACATAAGTCAAAAGACTGCTGAGTTTCCTAGGGCTTGCCAGTTTTTATCACCGGTTCATTAACAATTTCTCTAAAATAGCTAAACCTTTAACTAACTTATTGAACCAAGATTTGCCCTTTAATTCTCATGAAGATTGTCTTAATTCTTTTCATAGGTTAAAGGAAGCACTGATTTCAGCCTTTATCATGCAACCCCCATATTGGAATTTCCCATTTGAAGTAATGTGTGATGCAAGTGACTATGCAGTAGGAGCTACCTTGGGGTAAAGGAAAGATAAGAAAGTTTATGCCATCTATTATGCCAGCAATTGATGATGCCCAGGTCAATTATGTAATTATTGAAAAGGAATTCTCGGTCATTATTTTTGCCATATTAACAAGTTTTGATCCTACTTAGTTATCTCAAAAGTCAGAACTTTATTGACCATACATCTCTTCAGTATCTCTTAAAGAAGAAAAAAGCAAAATTAAGAGTGATTAGGTGGATCCTTCTCTTATAAGAATTTGACCTAGAGATAATGGATAAGAAAGGAAGAAAAAAATGTAGTAGCTGACCATTTTTTGAGGCTTAATAGGAGCAATGAGGAGATTCATATGAAGAGCCACCCATAGATGATTCCTTTCCAGATGAGCATCTTCTATCCATAGTTGAACCCTTATGGTATGCCAACATTGTAAACTTCTAAGATTGTAGGGTTGTCCTACCAAATTTAAGTTACCAATAGAGGAAATGCTTCTTATTTGATGTTAAAGACTACACATGGGAGGAGCCCCTTCTATATAAAAGGTGTAATGAAGGACTTATCAGAAAATGTCTACCAAAGGAAGAAGTAAAAAAAGTTATATCTCACTCCCACTCTTCATCATATGGAGGACATTTTAGCACATTAAAGATAGCAACAAAGGTGATGCAATCGGGATTCTATTAGCCAACTTTATTCCAAGATGCAATGAACTTTGTACTCACTTGTGACCAGTGTTAAAGAACTAAAAGCATCTCAAAAAGGAATGAGATGCCCTTGCATGGTATTTTTGAAATTGAACTCTTTGATATCTGGGAATTCGACTTCATGGGACCATTCCCTTCATCATATGCCAACAAGTACATCCTGGTTTGAGTATACTACATTTCAAAATGGGTAAAGGTAATAACATCACTAATGAATGATGCAAGAGTGGTGGTTAAAATCCTAAAAAATTAATTTTCACAAGATTTGGCACCCCAATAGCTATAATAAACAATATTGGAACTCATTTCTGTAACCACCAATTTGAAAAACTCTTGCAAAAGTATTAGGAGACACATAAGGTGGCAGCACCATATTACCCATAAACCAACAGTCAGGTTAAGATTTTCAATAAGGAGTGAAAAGAATTCTAGAATAAAATAGTGAATAACTCAAGGAAGGATTGGTCCTTGTAGTTAGATAATGCACTATGGGCTTATCGTATAACTTTTAAAACTCTAATTAGTACTATCCCATTCCTCTTGGCTTATGACAAATCATGCCATCTGCCAGTTGAGCTTGAACACAAGGCCTATTGGGCAATTAAGGCCTTAAATTTTAATTTAAAAGAGCTAGTGAGAAGAGACTCCTACAGTTGAATGAACTTGAGGAAATTAGGCTGGATGCATATCACAATACAAGAATCTACAAAGAAGGACAAAAAGATGGCATGAAAAGCATATAAGAGAAAAGAATTCATAAAAGGAGAGCTAGTCCTACTATTCAATTCTAAATTAAAATTATGCCCTATAAAATTGAGATTTAGAGGGTCCGAGCCTTTCAAGGTTATGCTGGTTTTCCCTCATGGTGTAGTTGAAGTATAGAGTGAGTCCTCAAGTGCATTCAAAGTCAATGGGCAAAGGTTAAAACCCTGCTTGGTAGGGGAACCAATTGAGAAAGGGGTAACATACTCCTTTGATGATTCGCTTTCTCAATAGTAGAACATGTGAAGTCAATTTAATGACTATAATCAAGTGTTTCTTAGGAGGCAACCCAAGTTTCTTCTAATTTATTTGCTTATTATTTTAGTTATTTAGTTTTATTTTCCCCAAATTCAATTTTGATTCTTGTCATATTTTTTAGGTCATAGTGGAGGGATCGGTGAGGAGGATTGGATAGTAAAGCATGCACTTCTCAAGAATAGCACACTTTAAAAGGGGATGTTTTCTTAACTATACTCAATTATTTAGTTATTATTGTGCTAATTATAGAAATAGATTGAGAATAGTGAGTATTGCTTGGACAATTTCAATTGAGTTTGTTGTGCAAATTGTTTGGGAATGATGAAAATTTGGGTGTATTGAAGTTCTAAAAGATGTTTGAGGAACTTAATAAGATTTCTAAATTAAGAATTTAGAACACAAATGAACTTAGTTATGCAGTAATTAACATGGGGGGTGTAATTTCTGAAATCACGTAAAAAAGGGCTGTGTGATTTTTTGTGTAATTTTTAGAGGGCTAGTGATAAACATAGTTTTGTTCTACTATTTCTAGGACTAATTATTAGGAAAAATAGAGATTTGCATGGGTCTAGGTGGTGTAATATTGCTAAGACTCGTGCAAACCCAAAATAAAGAAGAGTAGGAAAAATAACTAGTTACACGAGTCAGACTCATGTAATAGCCCCAAGACCCGTTGAAAATTTAAAGTGTGGAGAAGGAGTAGCAGTAAGTTACACAGGTTTGACCCATGTAACACTACACTACCCATGTAAACTAAGAACTACAATGCCTTTTTAAACCCTTTCTTTGCTCAATTCTAAGCCATTCCTCTCCATTCCTTTTCCTTGTTGCCTCTTCCTCTATGCCCCAACACCATGATCGAAAACCTCACAACACCTACCCCACTTTCTCCCAAGTTTCCATCACCCACTCACTAACCCTCATTTTCCTACTCGTTTCCCCAATTTGCTCTATTAACCAACATAAAACTCTCTCCATCCAAACCCTAATCTACCATTAATGGGACCTAAGAAGTGACCTGTAGAGAAATCATCTTCTCATAGAGGGATGCATGATTCTTTACCCCCTAAGTAATACCAAATGAACCAATCACAGCGAGACCAAACTCTGATCAATTCCCCTACTACTGCACTAACCCAACCACCATGTCCTATGCCTCCATCCCCTCCTGTGACACCATTGTAACTATTCTAGCCTCTCAAGAATGATGCCTATCTGAGTTATGCACTACTTTTTCAAAAAGAAAGGTAATCTCCACCAAATACTTAGATGAAGGGGTACTAGAACAAGCAGGGTTAAAGGTTAAGGTAGATACTTTTCTTGAAAAATAGGATGGTTGACATTTATCACTCTGAAATACCTAGCATATAAAGAGTTGATGTTGGAGTTCTTAGGTAGTTTTAAGATGACATTGTGGCTAACTAGTAGAGAGAACAGAGGGAACATCATATTCAAATTAATAGGGGTAGACATGTAGATAGATATAGATAATTTTAATTCAATTTTTAGGTTTAATAGCTCATGACTTTGAGAAATACCTAGAAATAGGGCTCCATATAATGATGTGTTATTTTGGCACTGTATAACACTTGATGCTCCAGAAAACTCTCTAAGCAAGTCCAAATCATTAAGGCTTGCTAATCCAGCACTAAGATACTTACATAGACTATATGCCCACACAATTGCTAAGAGAGGAGACAGTCTAGGAGTGGTGAATGCAATTGAATTATTCTTTTTATGGTGTATGGTGACAATAAAAAATGCAACACTGGCTCTTTCCTCTGTCATGACTTCCTGTGCATTTGTCATTAAAATATCTGGCATACTATAAATTGGTGATTGATCACAGTTATCACCCTTCACTTTGGCTTTGTCCCAGCTCAAGTTCAGTGTGCCCTATCATTAATGCCATAGGATTGATTCAGTACTTCTAGTCTTAATGAGAATGTGTAAGAAAGTTGGAGATTCGTATTTCCTATTAAATGCTGAAGGGAACATCATTCCTAGTGTTAGACTAAAGCATGTAGCTAACCTAAAGCAAGAATAGGCAGATGAGCCACAATAGTAAACAGAAGCAAATCCACTCATGTATGCCTCACTAGCCTGTGTTCCACCTCTAGTCCTAGCACTACAGCCCCTAATTACAATTGACCTATCTTAGCTTGCCCAGAGCAAATGGAGGCAATATTCATGCTACGATAACAGACTTTGGAGTATAGCCTTCAGGACGCACATGCCAAGTTGGATATACTTCTAGCTAACCATGACAGTGGACCATCCTCACTATCAGATGCTTTCTAGATCACGCTTTTAGCTAATATAGTAGTTGTGTTTTGATGTTTAGGCCTATGGACCATTTGTACATGGCTATTATGGTTTTCATTGACATTTTATAAAGCCTATTATGGATGTTGATACTGTTTTTAAGCATCTTTAAATACATAATTACTACATTTCTTCTCCTTGAAGGTCTGCTGTTATACTTTTCAATTCCTTGAATGCTTTTTTCCTTGCGTTTTTATATTATTCCTTTGCACTATTGGCATGCAATTAATATTGAGGACAATGTCAATTTTGACCTTAGGGTTATTAGGAAAATTTTTGCAAAACTTTTGCTTTTTCTTTTTCATTAATTTTTTCATGCATCCTTACGTTTTCTTATTCATTAGATAATTTTTATTCAAATATTTCTATATATAGGCATACAAGTGTGACCTTGCATCTTATGAAAAGAATTCCATTTCTCATTGTCTTTGGAAAAGTGAGAATAGCTTTGAAAAGTAATTAATCTTGCTTTGCTCTTAATAGGTTAGTTGGATTGAAAGTGCTTGATGGGTACAAGGTTTCTGAGTGCTTACTCATGCAATTTGCTTATTAGCTAAAGGTTAGCCAATTAAACTTGTTAGTGGTATGCCCTGGAGAAATGCCTATGTGTTGTATACTGTAAATATAATTCTCTCATATGGCATAAATATTTTTAGTTAATATAAATGGTTTATGTTTAATTGAAAAAGTCCATTAATATTATATTAGATGTTCTATTCTTAAGTGTTAAGAATATGAGTGACGGAACAGTCTAGTACATATGTTATAAATTTAGTTCACAATCTAGGATACCTCATTGGGCATAATTTATCCAGATAGATTGTCATTATGTTTGTTTCCATGATTAGTATGGGATACTAATAAGATGAAATAGTGAGCCTTATACCATATAACAAACATGATGGACACTTATATGATAAGTAGGCTAAATTAGTGACATAAGATGACTTTTATATAGAGTTTACTCTTATCAATACAAAGTCATCTAGATCATACTAGTGCTTATAATCCCTTAACCTGAGATAACACAGTTATCTTGTATATAGATAGTTTGAGTTTGATACTGCTTTTGTACTTATACTATGTATGAGTATATGGGCATGTGTTAGCTCCTACTAGTTATATATGGAGATAGGTATTAGTCAAGATGGGATCCACCCAAGATGGAATCCGTTACCCTAAGTAAATAGGGATAAAATCCTATGTCCATTTAATTATTCTTGATGAATCAAGTTTCTGGCCAGAACAGTAAGACTTAGTCAAAAAGAGTTTTTGATGGGAAAGTCTCATTAGTCAAGAATTAGAATTAAAAGAAGGACATATGATTCTAAGTAAAAGAGTTTGATATAAACCATGACTCTAGCTAGAATCGGGATTTTTTAATAGAGAGATTTTAGTGCATAGTATGTATGATCAAAGTTCATGAATTAGGAATCAATTCAACACTAATTGGGTAGTTGTAGCATATAATGCTAAATGTTAACTATGACTTATGAAAACATGGATGTAAGAGAATTTCGTTTAAGTTTGGAATTGTTTCAATAATATTAAAGAGTTAATATTATTCTCATTGCCAATTAGTAATGAACCTAGTAACTCACATACATAAGAGTTCCATGATCAAAGCAAGATTAATTTAATTAATTAAATAATTAGTTTAATTAATTGATTGAATTAATAAATTTAGTTTGTAATTAGATTACAAAGTCCTTAGCATGACTTGAAAATAAATTTACGTATGGAAGCATTCAAGTTGGTATTTAAAGTGTTTAAAAATAAATTTGAAAGACTAAGTTTAAAGGAAGAAAAAGATTATACACTTGGTCAAAATTTTATGGAGAGTTTGACTTTCCAAAGTTTGACCGTTTGACTTTGACTTGTCAAAGGTTGACTTGGTCAAATACCTACATGTACTAATTAGACTTAGTCAAATATGGATGCTTAAGTTTAATTAATTTGTATTGTGAATACTAATTAATCAAACTTACTTTTCTTAATCAAGATTAAGGATGGACAAATGGACCAATGAGAAGTTGAAAACTCACTTGGTCATTGAATCAAAATTTGATATTTGTCTCCTTAAATTTAATTAAGAAAAATGTAAGTGATAAATGAAGAAGAATGTCATCCTTTTCCAACCTTTTTCCCGTCCATATGTCTTCCATAAGAGAAAGTGTTCTCTTCTTCATCTTAAGCCAAGATTCAAGACAAAATTCAAGTGTTGAATTCTTGAATCAAACTTGAGAATGTTATTTCTCATCACTTCCATATCCTAGAAGCAAGAAAGTCCTCTTCCCTTCTCTTTCCTTGTATTGGCTGAGAATCTTGGAAAGGAAATTAGAGAGCTTTACTTGGATCAAGGTGTTATGATCATGGAGCTTGTGTGGACAAGCTAGAGGGTCAGCATTTGATGGCCCAGCTCCCCGAATTAGGCGATTGAAACTAATTCTGTGCCTAAGAGGTGAGTTACCCTCCATGAAACCCTGATTTCTAAGTTTGGGAATTCTATTTCTTATTAATAAATTGGGATTATTAGCACTTATTTGGGACCTGTCCTAAGTGTTTTGCAATAGTAATTTGTTTATATGACTTGCATGAAACTTAGGGTTTGGAAAATTTTAAATTGGCAACTATACACCTGGTTATGAATTGTTCCTAAATCTGATGCAAGTTTCCTTACAAATGGTATCAGAGCCACCCCAATTTGCCATTAGGAACATTTAGTTATGTCATATGATGTGTAGGGCAGTCTTGAGTTGCATGAGATATGGCTTGAATACAAGTTGAATGTAAAAGAAAATTGCATGGAAGTGAAATGGTCATGGTGAGACCATGCCTAGTTCCTATTTGGCCAAAATTAACATTTTTGCTAGCAATTTTATTTTTTTGTGTTGACTTATTCTATGGTCTTAGACATGCATATGATGATGTTTAAAACCATTGGGTGCTAAGAAAAATCATGAAAAATCATTATAGCACTTAATGGCCAAGGTGGAATGTCCATAAGGCCTAAGTTGTGAACTTTGTGCTTTATCAAAATTTTATGGTATTTCTTGGTGACTAAAATGAATAATCTAAGTACCTAACATTAATTTGACATGATTATGAATGAGATATATGGATGGTAGAATTTAATTTTGAATATGTGCTATTTAAAATTAAATGCATGTTTAAGGTGTTAAATATGTGAATGTGGCATGAAGGGTGATCATGGATTTTAGAAGACCAATGTGATTGTGTTCCTATTTATTTCTATAGACTTGTAATAATTATTTTAATTTTTACAAGGGTTATATCATAATTGTTGTGATAGTTTCTTAGGTTATAATTTATTTGTTTGAGCTTGCATGCTCAATTTTTATTGTAATTTCGCCTTGGTATGTCAAATATATGAGATGTAATTGACTTCATGATTTACAAGAAGAAATAGAGTTTACCACATTGATGGAGATCAGAGGGAACACAAAACTTCAAGAGTTGAAGAATTATAGTAAGCTTCAAATAGATGAATGTGACCTAGGATGCCCTGAATTCAACCTTTGTGGCTGGGGTTGAATTCCCATAGGATAGTCCATGATCATGCCTCTTTATATTTCCATTATATGAATGTATGTATTTGATATATATGTTCATGATGTGTATAATGATATGCATAACATAGTTAATGTGTAAAGTGAGACCAAATAATAATTGAATCAGCCAAAGGAATCTTCCAATAAAATGATTAAGTTGGTAATGATGTAATTTTGAAAATTTGCATCATGGCTTCCCACTAAGTTATTTAAGAAATTTTAAACACTTACATTATTGGCTATGGTTACATAGGAATGATGCATTTGGTTTAAAATATTTTCTTAAAATGACTGTTAAGCATGAAAGATGTTGTGAGTATGTAAATACTTTGGTGGCCAATAACGGATGCACCTGAGGTCATTAAGGTTCAAATTTGCATACTTACTGACTTAGTAGGCTCAACTTAACTAATGCAAGACAGACTAATAATGGATGTACTTGAGGTCTTGAGCGTTAGGATCCAAATAATTGATTGAGCCTCACATGAAATGTGATGAGTAAAGAGTTACTCACTTATAAATGTTATGAGTCCAATAACAAATGTACCTAAAGATGATTAATAGTTTATAAGAATTTAATCACTCACTAGAAATCCTTTTCAACTGAGATTTCCATTTCCTACTTTGGAAGTGTAGGATCTGATAAATTAGTGGGAGGACCAATTTAATAAAAAAACCATGATCATTTAGTAAATTACAAAACACAATACACTAATTAGAATCTTGTTATCTTCTGTAGTATATTCTGATGAAATAGAAATGACATAATTACCTACCATTTTACTCATTGGCTTGCTAAATGTCAATAAAATCACTGGACCTAATTTCTAGGATTAGCTAAGGGATTTAAAAGTAGTTTTAAATTTTGAACATATAGGATATGTTCTGGACACCCAACCTCCTAATCCCTTATTTGAAAGCGCATTAAAGGAGGAACATGACACTTTTAGAAAGTGGCATGATGACAACTCACAAGTTAAGCATTACATGCTTACTACCATGTGTGATGAATTTCAAAGGAAGCATGAGAATACGCTTATTACTTCAAAAATCCTATTTAACCTGCAAAGGTTGTATGGTGAGCAAAATAGGACTGCAAGACATGAGATGTCAGAGTAGCTATTCATGTTAAAGATATTGGAAGAATTAAATGTGGAAAATGACTTACTTAATCTGGTTGAGTTAAGTCATGATTTCCTGCAAGATTTCACCCCATAATTGGATTTTATCCACCAATCTCTTCCTAACTCTTTTTATAAGACTATTGTAGACTTTCACATGAACAAATTGAAGTGTTTACTTACAAAGTTATTAAAATTGCTTGTTATGGCTCAACGAGCTAAGCATAGTAATAAGGGACAAAACAGTAATGTTTCAATCCTTAAATTTATAAGAAAAGTGTCCAAGAGCCAATTCAAGAGAAAGAAGGCTAAAGCTATGGACAAAGGAAAATGTTTCTATTGTCGAAAACAAGGGCACTGGGAAAGGAATTGCCCAGAGTACTTAGAATATGAGAAGTACAAGAATAATAAACCTTATAAAGGTATATCTTCATCTTGTTTTCTAAATATTCTAAAGTGCTTATGGTTCATTATATTGCTGGAATCAAATTTCATAAGTGTTATGACACATAGGAACTAGCAAAGGATAAAGCTTAGGAAGTATATGAAGATAAACAACATATTGGTAATGGGGCAAAAAATGCTGCCTTGTCCATAATGTTTTGTCTTGAATATTTGTTTTGAGCAATGTTTGAATGTACCTACTGTTTAAGACATCATATCTGTATCAAGTATGTGTTAGTAATATGCCCTAGAGCATATCATTTAGTATGTATCTTGTACATGTTTTTATTAATAAAAGGCATTTCCACTTTTCTGTTTACATAAGATATTTATGTGTAAGGTCCATTGATATTTTGTTAGAAATTTTATTCTTAAGTTGTTAAGAATATGAGTGACAGTATTTCTAGTACAAAGTATCATAAATAGGTTCACGATCGAGGATACTTCATAATAAGGACATGACTTATCCAGAAAGATTGTATTCATGTTTGTTCCCAAGTTATTTATATGAGATATAAATAAGATGGAATGGTGAGTCTCATGCCATATGACAAATATGATAGGCACTTATAAATGATAAGTAGGCCGAACCAGTGACACTTATGACAAGCACATGCAGTTTACTCTTGTCAATGTTTTGTCATAAATCATATCAGTGCATATAATCTTTAGACCTGAGATAGCACAGTTATCTTGTATATAGGTAGTTTGAGTTTGATACTGCTTTCATACTTGTACTATGTATGGGTATATGGGCATGTGTTGGCTCCTACTAGTTATATATGGAGGCAGGTGTTGATCAAGATGGAATCTATTCCTCTAAGTAAATAGAGATAAAATCCTATGTTCATTTAATTTTTCTTAATGTTTCAAGTTCCTAGTCAGGACAGATAGATTTAATCAGAAAAGAGTTTCTGATGAGAAAATCTTTTTAATCAAGAACTGAAATTAAAAGAGAGCATAATATTCATAGCAAATAGAGTTTGACATAAACCATGACTCCAGCTTGAGTTGGGATTTTGTAACAGAGAGATTCTAATGCATGGTAACATATCATTATAGGTTCATTTAAGGTAAACCTTATTACTAATTGGGTGGCCAGGGCATGCTATGCTAGGTGTTAACCATGGTCTATGAGGTACATAAAATGATTTAGAGAAATCATTTATGGTAAGAAAGAGTTCTGATGATATTAAGAGTTGAAATCATATCTCATTGCCAATTAATGATGAGCCTAGTGAGTCACACACATACACAAGTTATCACCTAATTAAATATGATTTAATTAATTAATTAAAGAGTTTAATTGATTAATTAAATAGGTTTGGTTTGCAATTAGATTGCAAAGTCCCTAGCACGACTTGAAATGAAATCTAGATTATTGGATGCATAGTATAAGTTAAATTTATATTTAAAGTGTTTAAATATGAATTTAATTAATGAGAAATTAATTAATAAAGATTAATTAATTGATTTATATTTAATATAAATTGAGTAGAAGAAGATAAATAATTATTTTGGGTTGAGAACTCAAATTTAAGACACAGGGGCATTTTGGTCATTTCACAAGGTGACATGTGGCACCATGAGATGGTGACACATGTCACTACACATAAACTTGCCAAATGTCTTTTAATCATGTAAGATGATTAAAATTAAGATTAAATATAAGTTTGACACTTGGCACAATGTGATTGGGTCAATTAAACCTAGAACCAATCAGAGGGTGACATGTGGCAAGGGTTTAATGTGTTGACCTAACTATATAAGTGTTGTTATGAAAAGAAAATAACATAACCAGCAGCCTCTTTCTTTGGTGCCACCACCCAAGGAGGTTTCTCTCTTCTTCATCTTTTTCTCTCATCTTTCCAAGAGATTAACAAACAATCTCTTGAATTAAAAATACTAGAAATTGTTTCTAGTGTCATGTTTACATCTTTAATCTCTTAAAAGGCAGAACTTGATTTCCTAAATAATAGAAAAAGCTTTAGAAGATGTTCAAGGGCTGCCATAGGTGTTCTTGGTGTGGACAAGCTAGAGGGGACAACATCTGGTGTCCTGAAGATGCATCTCAAAGGCGCAAATACACTGCAGTATATCAAGAGGTTAGTGTGTTTATTCTTGATTTAATCTAGGGTTCTAAATTTAATCTGATTAATTTTAAAATCTTAAATGGCAAATATAGTTCCAAAAACATATTAAAAGAGTTTTAATATGTTGTTTATCATTGAAATCAAATAGATAAAAATAAATCTTACATGATGCATGTGACCCTAGGTGAAAATTTTTGAATTCAATGTTATAAACTTGTGTTTTTCACGCTTCCATTTCTTCAATTGGTATTAGAGCCACTATATTTTCCATTTAGATTGTTGATTATATGATTTAATTATGTGTTTTAATCATGAGATGATTTATCCATTGCTGGTTGCAATGGATGTGTGGCGGCATGCAAGAGAACACCTTTATGGTGCACAAGGTTTGTGGCTTCATGGGTGGCTCAAGGTTTGGTTTTTTAATTTGCAATTGTTGTATGATCTAAAAGCTCATCCTATGTCCAATTAAATTGTTTAATTAGAATTTCAATCACACAATTAAATTTTAATTCAAATCAGAATTTTTAAAATTGTTTGAATGTGATTCATATCTGAATTTTAAAAGTTGTTTGAATGTGATTCAAATATGAATTTTTAAGATTGTTTGAATCATATTTAAATCTAATTTGTTAAAGTTGTTTGAATAATATTCAGATCTGAATTTATAAAAATTGTTTGAATGTGATTCAAATCTGGTTTTTTAAAAATTATTTGAATGTGATTCAAATTTGAATTTTTAAAGTTGTTTGAATGTGATTCAAATCTGAATTTTTAAATTTGTTTGAATGAGATTCAAATCTGAATTTTTAAATTTATTTGAATCATATTCAAATCTAGATTTTTAAGTTGAATATGAGATATTCAATTTAATTTAAGTATGTATATTTTATTTAAGGATTGCAAGGTCATTCCAGGAGAGGCTTTAACAAGTCAACATAGGTTGGTGGTCTTGGATGTCAAGTTTAGGAACAATTCAAGTAAGGTCAGAAGAAATAGTGTAGCTCGAACAAAGTAGTGGGAGTTCAAAGGAGTAAAGCAAGTGAAGTTCAAAAATGAGCTTCTCGAGTCCGAAGTATGGAAGCTAGATATGGATGCCAATGATATGTGGATACAGATGGCATCAAAGATTAGAGAAGTAGCTAGAAAAGTACTTGGAGAGTCTAAAGGACATGGACCACCCTCAAAAGAGAGATGGTGGTGGAATGAGGAAGTACAAAAGGCAGTGAAGAGAAAAAGGGAATGGTATAAGAAATTACCTAAATGTGATAATAATGAGGCATATGAACAGTATAAGATAGCAAAGAAAGAGACAAAAAAGGCAGTTAGTCAAGCAAGAGCACAGGCCTTTGAAAAGTTATATGAGAAACTTGGAACTAAAGAAGGGGAGAAAGACATTTATAGATTAGCAAGGAGTAGAGAAAGGAAATGTCAAGATCTCAATCAAGTTAGGTGCATTAAGGATAAAGAAGGAAAAGTGTTGGTGAAAGATGAGGACATTAAAGAAAGATGGAGAAATTATTCTAATGATCTCTTTAATAATAGTCAAAATGGAAATAGCGTGAATATAGATTTTAGAACAATAGAAAAGAATGTAAATTATACTAGAAGGATTAGATCTTTAGAAGTAAAGGAAGCACTTAAAAGAATGAAAGTGGGTAAAGCCTGTAGACCCGATGAAATACCAATTGAAGTGTGGAAGTATTTGAGAGATATGGGAGTGGCATGGTTAACTAAATTATTTAATAAGATTCTAAACTCAAAGAAAATGCCTGATGAATGGAGGAAGAGTATTTTAGTACCTATTTTTAAAAATAAGGGAGACATACAGAGTTGCTCAAACTATAGGGGAATTAAACTCATGAGCCATACTATGAAGTTGTGGGAGAGAGTTGTGGAGCATCGACTACGTCATGATACTTCTATCTCTCTCAATCAATTTGGTTTCATGCCCGGTCGTTCAACTATGGAAGCGATCTTTCTTATTAGAAGCTTGATGTGAAGAAAGATCTACACATGGTTTTTATTGATTTGGAGAAGGCTTATGATAGTATTCCAAGAGAGGTCTTATGGAATGTGTTAGAACAAAAGAGGGTATCTATTAGGTACATACAAGTATTGAAAGATACGTATGAAAGAGTAACTACTATTGTGCACACAGTGGGAGGGGACACAAGAGATTTTCCGATCTCAATTGGATTACACCAAGGATCAGCCATAAGCCCTTACCTTTTTACATTAGTTTTAGATGAACTGACGAAACATATACAAGAGAGTATTCCTTGGTGCATGATGTTTGCGGATGATATTGTTCTGATAGATGAGACACGAGAAGGAGTCAATAGGAAGCTAGAACTTTGGAGAAGTACTCTAGAGTCAAAGAGTTTTAAGTTAAGTAGAACGAAGACAGAATACATGCATTGCAAGTTCAGTGAAGGCCAAACTAGTGATAGGGAAGGAGTTAGTTTGAATGGAGTGGTACTGTTCCAAAGTAATCACTTTAAATATCTAGGCTCAGTCCTTTAAGTAGATGGGGGATGTGAGGAGGATGTTAGTCATAGGATTAAAGCCGGATGGTTGAAGTGGAGACGTGCCACGGGAGTTTTATGTGATCGTAAGATTCCCAATAAATTAAAAGGAAAATTTTACCGCATGTACCATACGTTATGTTATATGGTAGTGAGTGTTGGGCACTGAAAGAGTCGTATGCATCTAAGTTAAGAGTTGCAGAGATGAGAATGTTAAGGTGGATGAGTGGCCATACTAGACTAGATAAAGTCCGTAATGAAAGTATTAGAGAAAATGTAGGAGTGGTGCCAATTGAAGATAAGTTGAGAGAAGTGAGATTAAGGTGGTTTGGTCATGTGAAGCGTAGACATACGGAGGCTCCAGTTAGACAAGTAGAGCACATTAGGTTAGAGGATAGAAAGAAAAAAAGAGGTAGACCTAAATTGACTTGGAGGAGAGTAGTACAACATGACTTAGAAGTATTACACATTTCTGAGGATTTAACCCAAAATCGTTCAGAGTGGAAAAAGCGAATCCATATAGCTGACCCCAAATTTTTGGGATAAAGGCTTAGTTGAGTTGAGTTGTATGTATATTTTATTTAATTGTTAAATAGTGATATGCATGATGGATGATCATGGACTATAAAAGATCAATGTGATTGGATTTATTTCTTTTATGTTTCTTTGGGATTGTAAATTAATTAATTTATTTTAATTTATTTTGGGCATGTATTATTAAGTTTGTAATAATTTTTTATTTGTAATTTCATTTATTTAAGTTCTTGTAAATTCACCTTGATATGCCAAGGATTACTATGTAATATTAGATTGCAAGAAGTTCAAGGAGGTCAAGAGCATTGGTGGGACCAGTGGGAGGAATTCAAGATCAAGTGTTCATTATGTACTCTTTCAGCAACTCTTGTAAAATGAATGAATGAAATATACCTAAGAATGCCTTGATTCAATTCTTGGTGGCTCAGAATTGAATCCCTTAGAAAGTGCATGATCATACCATATTAACTGCTTATCCATAAATGCATGAGATGTATGGGAATGTATGCAATTATATGATATATACATGCTAAATGGATAATGTGCAAAGTGAGACCTTAATAGTAATTAGGATGACCATAAAATCTTCCAAACAAATGATTAAGTTGGAAATATTATAATTAAAGTAATTATAACATGGGCCCCCCATTGGGGCAATTATTTTAAGAAATTTTAAATAGTTGCATAAGATGCAATGAATTTAAGAGATTTTATTAAGAATAATTGTTAAGCATGAGATGTTGTAAATATGTAAATGGTTTGGTGGCTAATATTGGATGTACCTGAGGACATTAAAATTATTTGCATAATTACTGGCTCAATGGGATCAACTTAACTAATGCAAGATAAGTCAATAATGGATGTACCTGAGATTTTGAGCATTAGAGATTAGGTAAAGGATTGAACCTTACATGAGATGTGATGGGCAAGGAGTTGCTCACTTATAGTTTATTGTAATTTCAATAATGGATGTAGCTGAGGATGATCAATATAATTATAAGAATTCAATCACCCACTAGAAATCCATCCAACTAGGATTTCTACTTTCTACTTTGGAAGTGTAGGATTCGCTAAGTTAGTGGGAGGACCAATTGGATTAAAAGACCATAATCATTTTGGTTAATTACTTGATATATTTACTAATTAATCTGGTTATTTTCTACAGTTAATTTTTTGATAATAATGAGCACAGAACAACCACCACCATCCAATATCCTTGCAAGCATACTTGATCGCAATAGGTTGACAGGACCTAATCTCTCTGATTGGCTAAGAAATTTGAAACTTGTCCTGAACCTTGAACATATAAGATATGTTCTAGATTCAAATGTTCCTGGTCCCTTACCTCTAGAGGCCACTCTAGAGGAACATGAAACTTTGGACAAGTGGAAGGAAAATGATATGAGAGCTAAGTGTTACATGCTTGCTTCCATGAGTAATAAGTTACAGAAGCAGCATGAGAACATGCAGAGTGCGAGTGAGATCCTCCTTCACCTACAAGAGTTGTATGGTGAGCACAATAGGAATGCTAGGTATGAGATATCTAAGCAGCTATTCCGCATGAGGATGTCTGAGGGACAGAATGTTGGGGATCATGTCCACAAGATGATTCGGCTGATTGAGCACTTGGAACATCTTGACTTCAACATGGATTTCCAAGTACAAACGGATTTGATCCTTCAGTCCCTTCCTGAGTCTTTTGGGAATTTTGTGACAAATTTCCATATAACTAAACAGGAATGCACCTTAGCTAGTTTACTCAACATGCTGGTTATTACCCAAAAGAATATGCCAGGCAATAAAGGAAAAGAGGTAGCTTTGATTGCATCTTCTTCTGCTGGAAAGTCCAACAAGAAGAAGGGCAATAAGAAAAAGAAACCTCAGATTCTTGATCCTTCTAAGAAAATAGCTAAACAGAAAGGGAAGACTAAAGCTGATGGAGGCAAAAGAAAGTGTTTCCACTGCCAGAAGGATGGGCATTGGAAAAGGAACTGCCCAAAGTATCTTGCTTCTCTAAAGGACAAGAAGGATACACCTTCAAAAGGTATGTCCATATCTTGTTATTTAGATTATGATGATAATCATAGTTCATCTACAGCTTGGATTTTAGATACTGGTGCCAGTTCTCACATTTCTAATGATATGCAGGAACTAGCAAATAGTAGCAGCTTGCGTTCTCAAGATGTTAGAGTCCGGATTGGCAATGGTTCAACTATTAAAGCTTTAGACATAAGATCTAAATCTTTTTACATGTTTGGACATGTTTTGTATTTGGATAATATTTTATATGTACCTGATGCTTTTAAGAACATCATTTCTATATCTATCTAGTTTGACTAGAAATGGCTATGAATTTCAATTCACAGATGATGTTTGCAATATTTATTTTGGAAATAAATATGTTGGTTCGGGTTATATGAGTGAAGGTCTTTATTATTTAGATAATAATGACAAACACAAAATGAATGCAAGTGATCTAAATGAATGCAATGCCATGGTGAAAACCAGCTCAAGTTCAAAACATATTTGGCACTTAAGGTTATGTCATGCTACAGAAGATAGGATTGCAAAACTGGAGAAAATAGGGATTCTATCCTCATTGGGCTCTGAGCCTACTCCAACTTGTGAATCTTGCCTTCATGGTAAAATGACTAGATCACCCTTTGTTGGACAAGAGCTAAGGGCTAAAAATATTTTAGAGCTAATACATAGTGATGTATGTGGTCCATTTAAGGAAATGGCTAGAGGCAGTTTTCATTACTTTATTACCTTTACTGATGATAAATCAAGATTTGGGTATTTGTATTTGATGAAATAGAAACATGAATCTTTTGAAAAGTTCAAAGAATTTAAATCTGAAGTAGAAAATCAAACAGGAAAGAGTATTAAAGCTCTTCGATCAGATCGTGGAGGTGAATATTTGAGTACTGAATTTGATGAATACTTGAGAGAGCATGGCATTGTTTCCCAGCTGACTCCTCCAGGAACGCCATAGCTGAATGGTGTATCTGAAAGGAGAAATCGTACCCTATTGGATATGGTACGTAGTATGATGAGCTATACTGATATGCCAATCTCCTTTTGGGGATTTGCTTTAGAATCAGCTTTGTATATTCTGAATAGGATTCCATCAAAATCAGTTTCTTCCACACCTTATGAGATATGGCATGGAAAAAAACCAAGTCTTAAGCATGTTAAGATTTGGAGTTGTCCAGCTTCTATAAAAAAGCTAAACACTGATAAATTGGAAACCAGATCAGAAAAGGGTCGATTTGTTGGATATCCAAAAGATAGTTTTGGATATTATTTTTATTTGCCTACATCACAAACGGTTATGGTGAGTAGAGATGCCACATTTTTTGAACAATAGTTTGTTCAAGAAGGAAGCAAAGGAAGGCAAATAGAGTTGGAATTCGAGAATTCTGACCAACCAACATATCATATGGATATAGATCCATCGAGTCAACCTACACCCGTTGATGAAACATCTACAACTGTTCCTCGTAGAACAACCAGGGTATCTCACCCACCAATGAGATATGGTTTCTTTCATGAAGAAGAACAAGAGTTGTCTACTCATGAAGAAGTAAATCATGGAGATGATCCACTTACCTATGAAGAAGCTATATCAGATATAGACTCTTTAAAATGGATTGATGCTATGAAATTTGAAATTGATTCCATGTATAAGAATCAAGTTTGGGATCTTGTTGACCCACCTGAAGGTATTGTACCTATAGGGAACAAATGGATTTTCAAGAAGAAAATTGGTTCTGATGGAAAGGTAGAGACCTATAAGGCAAGGCTAGTAGCGAAAGGGTTTCGCCAAAGGCAAAGAATCAACTATGAGGAGACTTTCTCACCTGTTGCCATGCTTAAATCAATTAGGATTCTATTAGCAATAGCTTCATACTATAATTATGAGATATGGCAGATGGATGTCAAAACAGCTTTTCTCAATGGATACATTGAAGAAAACATTTTCATGGAACAACCTAGGGGTTTTGAATCCCAAGATGGTTCCAAGGTATGCAAGCTAAAGCGATCCATTTATGGGTTGAAGCAAGCTTCGAGGAGTTGGAACATCCATTTTGATGAAGCCATTAAATCCTTTGGTTTTATCAAAAATGAGGATGAGCCATTGTATATAAGAAGGTTAGTGACAGTGCTATCACTTTCCTTGTCTTATATGTGGATGACATACTGTTGATGGGTAATGACACAGGTATGTTGACAACTGTAAATGTATGGTTGTCAAATACATTCTCCATGAAAGACTTAGGGGAGGCAACCTATATTCTTGGGATTCGCATCTATAGAGATAGAGCGAAAAGAATAATTGGTTTATCCCAAAGTCTATACTTGGAAAAGGTGTTAAAGAGGTTTAACATGCTTGATTCCAAGAGAGGATTGTTACCAGTGAGACATGGTATCCACCTTTCTAAAGAGATGTCTCCAAGAAAGAGATAAGATGGCCAGGATTCCATATGCTTCAGCTATTAGAAGTTTATGTATGCAATGTTGTGTACTAGGCCGGATATCGCATATGCTGTTAGTTTGACTAGCAGGTATCAATCCAATCTAGGTTTGGAACACTGGATAGCTGTCCAGAATATCCTTAAGTAGTTAAGAAGAACTAAGGATTTATTCTTAATCTATGGAGGTGGAGACTTACAATTGGATGGTTATACTGATTCTGATTTCTAATCAAATATCGATGATAGAAAGTCCACCTCTGGATATGTGTTCATTTGCAATGGAGGTGCAGTTAGTTGGAAGAGTTCCAAACAGAGCACGATTGTAGATTCCACTACCGAGGCTGAGTATATTGCTGCATCAGATGCTGCAAAGGAAGCTGTTTGGATAAAGAAGTTCGTGACAGAACTTACAGTAGTTCCTTCCATTGAGTCAGCAGTTCCACTACACTGTGAAAACAATGGAGCAGTCATACAGGCTAAGGAACCAAGGTCTCACCAGAAATCCAAACACATAGAAAGGTGCTACCACATTATCAAAGAAATAGTTTGACGAGGCGATGTAGCCATGCAAAAAATAGCATCAGCTGAAAATCCAGCTAATCCATTCACTAAGCCTATGTCACAGACTCAGCTAGACAGACATCTTGAGAAGATGGGTCTATGGTATTATAATGAATGGCTCTAGTGCTAGTGGGAGATTGTTTGTAATATGCCCTAGAGCATATCATTTAGTATGTATCTTGTACATGTTTTTATTAATTAAAAGCATTTCCACTTTTCCATTTACATAAGATATTTATGTGTAATAGAAAAGGTCCATTGATATTTTGTTAGAAATTCTATTCTTAAGTTGTTAAGAATATGAGTGATAGTATTTCTAGTACAAAGTATCATAAATAGGTTCACAATCGAGGATACTTCATAATAAGGACATGACTTATCCAGAAAGATTGTATTCATGTTTGTTCCCAAGTTATTTATATGAGATATAAATAAGATGGAATGGTGAGTCTCATGCCATATGACAAATATGATAGGCACTTATAAATGATAAGTAAGCCGAACCAGTGACACTTATGACAAGCACATGGAGTTTACTCTTGTCAATGTTTTGTTATAAATCATATCAGTGCATATAATCTTTAGACCTAAGATAGCACAATTATCTTGTATATAGGTAGTTTGAGTTTGATACTGCTTTCATACTTGTACTGTGTATGGGTATATGGGCATGAATTAGCTCCTACTAGTTATATATAGAGGTAGGTGTTGATCAAGATGGAATCTGTTCCTCTAAGTAAATAGAGATAAAATCCTATGTTCATTTAATCATTCTTGATGTTTCAAGTTCCTGGCCAGGACAGATAAATTTAATCAGAAAAGAGTTTCTGATGAGAAAATCTTTTTAATCAAGAACTGGAATTAAAAGAGAACATAATATTCATAGCAAATAGAGTTTGACATAAACCATGACTCCAGCTTGAGTTAGGATTTTGTAACAGAGAGATTCTAGTGCATGGTAACATATGATTATAGGTTCATTTAAGGTAAATCTTATTACTAATTGGGTGGTCATGGCATGCTATGCTAGGTGTTAACCATGGTCTATGAGGTACATAAAATGATTTAGAGAAATCATTTATGGTAAGAAAGAGTTCTAATGATATTAAGAGTTGATATCATATCTCATTGCCAATTAGTGATGAGCCTAGTAAGTCACACACATACACAAGTTATCACCTAATTGAATATGATTTAATTAATTAATTAAAGAGTTTAATTGATTAATTAAATAGGTTTGGTTTGCAATTAGATTGTAAAGTCCCTAGCATGACTTGAAACGAAATCTAGATTATTGGATGTATAGTATAAGTTAAATTTATATTTAAAGTATTTAAATATGAATTTAATTAATAAGAAATTAATTAATAGAGATTAATTAATTAATTTATATTTGATATAAATTGATTAGAAGAAGAGAAATAATTATTTTGGGTTAAGAACTCAAAATTAAAACACAGGGGCATTTTGGTCATTTCACAGGGTGACATGTGGCACCATGAGATGGTGACACATGGCATTACACATAAGCTTGCCAAATGTCTTTTAATCATGTAAGATGATTAAAATTTAGATTAAATATAGGTTTGACACTTGGCACAATGTGATTGGGTCAATTAAACCTAGAACCAATCAGAGGGTGACATGTGGCAAGGGTTTAATGTGTTGACCTAGCTATATAAGTGTTGTTATGAAAAGAAAATAACATAACCAGCAGCCTCTTTCTTTGGTGCCGCCACCCAAGAAGGTTTCTCTCTTCTTCATCTTCTTCTCTCATCTTTCCAAGAGATTAACAAACAATCTCTTGAATTAAAAATACTAGAAATTGTTTCTAATGTCCTGTTTACATCTTTAATCTCTTAAAAGGCAGAACTTGATTTTCTAAATAATAGAAAAAGCTTTAGAAGCTGTTCAAGGGCTGCCATAGGTGTTCTTGGTGTGGACAAGCTAGAGGGACAACATCTGGTGTCCTGAAGACGCATCTCAAAGGCGCAAATACACTGCAGTGCATCAAGAGGTTAGTGTGTTTGTTCTTGATTTAATCTAGAGTTCTAAAATTAATCTGATTAATTTTAAAATCTTAATTAGTAAATACAGATCCAAAAACATATTAAAAGAGATTTAGTATGTTGTTTATCATTGAAATCAAATAGATAAAAATAAATCTTGCATGATGCATGTGACCCTAGGTGAAAATTTTTTAATTCAATGGTATAAACTTGTGTTTTTCACGCTTCCGTTCCTTCAATATGATTTGTAATGGACATGAATGTAAATTCATGGTTGACGTATACATTTTGTTTATGAAATGAAATGTTAACATGGGTGGTTTGCTCAAACAATTCCAAGCAATTAAATTGAGATTTGTTTAATCGATACCTAATTTGTCATACCTTATCCCTTCGTAAGATATGACATGATCCCGTAGTATACTTAATGAATTATCGAACTCTGCCTACCGATAATCCATTAAATATATTATAAGGGATTTTAAGTGAATGAAAAAAAAAAATTTTAAGTTAAATGATTGTGAAAAAGTTGAGAAAATAGTTAAGAAATAAATTAAATGTTTACAAATAAAAGAATTTTATTTCATTTTATTTTTCAGAAAAACTGCGTGGTGACTGCTATAATTTTAATAAATTCAAAATTTTAAACTTGTTAAAAACAACCTGTTAATATATAGCATGTATAAATTTAAATCCATTAATGTACAATGCCTATGTGTTGTATACTGTAAATATAATTATCTCATATGGCATGAATATTTTTAGTTAATATAAATGGTTTATGTTTAATTGAAAAAGTCCATTAATATTATATTAGATGTTCCATTCTTAAGTGTTAAGAATATGAGTGATGGAACAGTCTAATACAAGTGTTATAAATTTGGTTCACAATCTAGGATACCTCATTTGGTATGATTTATCCGAATAGATTGTCATTATATTTATTTTCATGATTAGTATGGAATACTAATGAGATGGAATGGTGAGTCTCATGCCATATAACAAATTTGATGGGCACTTGTATGATAAGTAGGTTGAATTAGTGACATAAGATGACTTGCACATGAAGTTTACTCTTATCAAAATAAAGTCATTTAGATCATACTAGTGCATATAATCCCTTGACCTAAGATAACACAATTATCTTATATATAGGTAGTTTGAGTTTGATACTACTTTCATACTTGTACTATATATGAGTATATGGGTATTTGTTGGCTCTTACTAGTTATATGTGAAGATAGGTGTTAGTCAAGATGGGATCCGTTACCCTAAGCAAATAGGGATAAAATCCTATGTCCATTTAATTATTCTTAATGAATCAAGTTTCTAGCCAGAGTTTGACATGATCCATGACTCTAGCTAAAATAGGGATTTTATAACAGAGAGATTTTAGTGCATGGTATGTATGATCAAGGTTCATGATTTGGGAATCAATTCATCACTAATTAGGTAGTCATAGCATATAATGCTAGATGTCAACTATAACTTAAGAAAACTTGAATGTAAGAGAATTTTGTTTAAGTTTCGAATAGTTCCAATAATATTAAAGAGTAAATATTATTCTCATTGCCAATTAATAATGAACCTAGTAAGTCACACACATAAGAGTTCCATGATCAAAGCAAGATTAATTTAATTAATTAATTAATTAGTTTAATTAATTGATTGAATTAATAAATTTAGTTCGTAATTAGAATACAAAGTCCCTAGCATAACTTAAAAATAAATTTACCTATAGAAGCATTCAAGTTGGTATTTAAATTGTTTAAAAATAAACTTGAAGGACTAAGTTTAAAGGAAGAAAAAGATTATGGACTTGGTCAAAATTTTATAAAGAGTTTGACTTTTCAAAGTTTGACCATTTAACTTGTCAATGATTGACTTGGTCAAATGCCTACATGGACTAATTGGACTTAGTCAAACATGGAGGCTTAAGTTTAATTAATTTGTATGTGAATACTAATTAATCAAACTTACTTTTCTTAATTAAGAGTAAGGATGGACAAATGGACCAATGAGAAGTTGAAAACTCATTTGGTCATTGAATCAAAAATTGACATTTGTCTCCTTAAATTTAATTAAAAAAAATGTAAGAAATAAATGAAGAAGAATTGTCATATTCTTCCAACTCCCGTCCATATGTCTTCCATAAGAGAAAGTGTTCTCTTCTTCATCTTAAGCCAAGATTCAAGATAAAATTCAAGTGTTGAATTCTTGAATCAAGTGTTGAATTCTTGAATCAAACTTGAGAAAGTTGTTTCTCATCACTTCCATATCCTAGAAGCAAGAAAGTCCTCCTCCCTCCTTTTTCCTTGTAATTGTTGAATCTCTTAGAAAGGAAATTAGAGAGCTTTTCTTGGATCAAGGTGTTATGATTATGGAGCTTGTGTGGACAAGCTAGAGGGTCAGCATTTGATGGCCTAGTTCCTCGGATTAAGCGATTGAAACTGATTCTATGCCTAAGAGGTGAGTTACCCTCCATGAAACCCTAACTTCTAAGTTTGGTAATTCTATTTCTTATTGGCAAATTAGGACTGTTAGCACTTATTTGGAACCTGTTCTAAGTGTTTTGCAATAGTATAAAATGTTTATATGACTTGCATGAAACTCAGGGTTTGGAAAATTTTAAATTGGCAACTATGCATTGGGTTGTGAATTATTCCTAAATCTGGTGAAAGTTTCCTTACAAAAATATGTATACTTTTATTAATTAGACATAAATAGCTTTTGAATGCTTAGAGAAAGCTCTTAGGCATGATTTGGGTAATCGATGTCTCATCAATCCTGGAACAAACCTTTTAGACCTACTGAGGTGAAATCCCAGCTTGCACTAGATTAAGATATGATTAAGGCATTCTTTGTATTTAACGTTCTTTCTAGCCTTAGCCTCCTTGCTTAAAAATAACACCTTATAGCCCATTTGAGCTTTATTTTACCCATGTAATTTCTTTGGAACATACATTATTCAACTAGCTCTAACCCAAACTCCTCTCTTATCCTTTACAAGAATATTTAGTTAAGTGATAAACATAAAAAAAAAAAAATAGAGAATAAATAATGGGAGAAGAGTTCTAGTATAATGCTAGTATACCACATCATAGAAATACTAGCCACCTAAGTATATTAGCCACCCAAGTGTTCAGAATTTTAGTTTGGTCTTGGAACCAAAAAGGGACATAAAATGCAAATTCAAAGACAAAATTCATGTAAAAAGTCCTTCCAAAAGCTTAAAAAAAAATCCTATGCTAGCATTAGTAAAGAACTAAATTGATCTTTCTCCTAAGCCTAAAAGCATAAAAAAAAAAAAAATGTTTTGACCTTTTATGATTGATTCTCATATTTGAGTACCTTTTCCTTTTTCTTTCTTAACCACACTTTCAACCCTTAGCCCTATTACAACCATTGATAAAGACCTTTTGATTTTTTTGATAGTGCTTACTACATTAATGGAGATAAGAATTTGAGGTTGGCTTATAGGATTGGATATTATTTCATTCATCTCTTTCATACCATCATCTTCATTACAAACACTTTGGTTATTGATTGTTTATGAGTCTATTTGGGAATGAATATCTGTTATGTTTTATTAATGGTTGAATATTTGAATTAATTGGTTAAAATTTAGCTAAGTGTTGAATTCTTGAGCAATTACTTAATTCCTAGTGCCTTAAAGGAGGGAAATTGGTATGTAGAGGTTGAGAGCATGATTAAGCATTTTGATGAGTTATTTTTGCAATTCTAAAGATAAGAACCCCATTTATACTTTGATTTTGATTTGCTTAGGGACAAACAAATATTTAAGAATTGGGAGGTATTTGATACACTCGTATTGTATGGGCATTTAGAATGACATTTATTGAATTTTCATTCTTATTTAGTTGTTTAATTATTTAGTTTTTTAGTATTTTTATCTATATTTTAGAAATCTCTTTAATCCAGTTTAATCCTTAGATTTTCGTATCATATCATGTGTGTTGAAAAAGTCATGGAAAGTAAAAGTACAATTGAAAAAGAATTAGAGGGCTAAAAATTAAGTTTTGAAGACACAAGAAAAATGTAATTGTTTACATTGCTTATGTAATGTAGTTACTGTAGCCCTTTAAATTGCATGGCCCTTGCAATTAGGCCCTTGTAGTCCCTCAAACTTGTGTAACTCCCTGCGTAGAAGAAGTTGAAAATATTTAAAGCAGCAAGCTACACTAGCCTGACCCGTGCAAATTAAAGAGATTACACTACTTATGTAGTGACTCAAGGTAGCAATTTTCAATTCGACTTTCAGCATTTCTTAGCCATTCATGAAGGATTTCTAAGACTATTAGGACTCTGAAACAAGGGTCTTTTTACCAAGTTTAAATAGGAGAACTTAGGATTTCATTGAGGATCGACCTTCTTATTTTCAAGAGAGCACATTACCTTTGAGAAATGCAAGGGAAGAAATGAATCTGCAAAGTTGCTAGGAGTTTCTAGTTGAAGTTCCAAAAGTCTAAGGCTAAAAATTTTTCATTCAGGGTTCTTTCATTCTATTTTCTTTTCTTGTCTTTTCTTTATTACTTTATAAACTTGATTATAAAACTCACCATGAGTGAGTAGTTTCCTTATTTTAGGGTTAGGGATGTAGCATTTTCAATTTAGTTATGAATTTAATTTAATTCTATTTTAATAAATTGGAATTTTGTTCTTTTATTCAATCTCTTGCGTTCTTAATGCTTGCTTTGTGTTGAGCTCTACTTAGTATTGATTATAAATATTAATTGAAGAGCTGAAAGTCAAAGATTAATAGTGGATGAATAGGACTTTGAATTTAGGGTTCTTGATCTAAAGTTAGGCAAGAATTCTATATGGATTAATAATTAATCATAAGAACTTAAATGGATTTAATTAATTTAATCACCATGAAAATAGGGTTTAAGTTGATTAAAGTATAACTTAAGTACCTTAAGAGAGGACTTAAGATAACATAGGATTAATTTCATTCAAAGAGATAATTTCCCATTTATTGAATAACTTAGATTGAATCTATAATTGATTAAAGAGTGAACCCCTAGTTCTGGAATATTTTAATTCATTAGCATTAAGTTTAGTTACTTAGTTCATATTTGCCTTTAATGATAGTTAGTCTTAATTTTATCATTAGTCTCAATTTTGTTCGTCTAAATAATTATAATTAATGTGCTATTTGGTGCTCAATACGATCTTTGAGGGAGCAATATCTTTTATATTACTTGGTATGATTTGTGCACTTGTGGTTTATATGTAACACCCCTTTAATTTGGCAAGTAGCCCTTGAGATTGACTTATATTCCTAGGATGCTTGGACACTAGACTCACTCAAGGGCTTGACTACATGGAACACAAAATCACCAACTCTTTATAAGTGGAGAATAACAAAACATAACAGTTTTATATTTTATACTCCTTAAAACATATTATGATCATTGACTTATGATTCTAGGTTATTCCAGTGCATGGAAGCAAGTTGCAGAGACTTGAAATCAAGAGGAAACTTGCTAGCAGAAGCAACTTCAGCTGCCAAAGTCCAAAGCTTAAGTTGTCCTTGAGAAATAGTAGCTACTTCGACAGGCGAAAGTCCATATTTCGGCTATTGAACCTTGGAAATTTCAAAATCCCTAAACTTGATTATACAGTAACTCAAACCTTTCAAAACCCAAATTTTTCTCTTCCTAGCACCTCAAAACACAAATCCATCAACACAAAAACACTTGCTAAGACAAAGGTAATTCAAATCCAAGTAAAAAAAAGACACATCAAACAAATATCAATTTCTCTTTAAAAGCAAGGGAGGAACCCATGAAAACTTAACCCATTTTGTTTAAAGCTCTTGAAATCGCTAAACACTCAACATGTAACTAATAGTGATACATTTTATACTCATTTCTAACTCATGAGAATTTTAAGGAATTCAAGAGAATCCACATGCAATTAGAAAGGGAAGATGAATAATACATTTACTTTACGAACTAACCATGCATAGTTGGAGTCATTACTCCTTCATCCCACCTCTTTTTAGAGACTCAATTCTCTATTCACTTAAGGATCCCTAAATGCATGTCAAAGAAATATCAAAACCAAGTTAATTTGAAGAGGAGAAAGAGTGGTAGAAGGAAATAAAGGAAGTGGGTTACCTTAAAAGCAAAGAATGGGAGGTTTTATTCCCAATTTTCATTAAATAGGGCCTTTATATCCTTAGCAATCAAAGGGACTTTCGGTTGCCAAAATGTTACAATTAGGCTGTTGAAAGTCTTTTTGTTCCCATTTTCCCTTTCATTGCCAGGACACTAAATCCAAGCACTCTAGACTCCAATACATTCAAAACAAAATAGAAACTTCACATTCAAAATAACATACAACATCTCCTAATCTTAACTCTCTCTCTTAATCCCCATTCAGGTTTCCAAGACTTACTTGGGGCCTCCATCAATGGTTTCTAATCATCTAAGATTAAGAGTGCTACACCCATCACACACCCTCTCTGTAACACCCTCACCGTAGGTAGTCTGTACGTTCTACTATTCCGACGACTAATGTTTGTCCGGACAGTCGGGATGTTTGGAACTACACTTAAATGATAGTGAGGAGACATAAAATGATGAAATAAATGATAAGAAAATACGAAGAAAAAATAAAAAACATAAAATGAAATTAGGTTAAATGATTCGTGCCCCAGACCTGCGAGGAACCCTAGGAAATAATTTCCGAGGTTTAATTAAGAATTTATCGAGGTATAAATGACATTAAAAATATCAAAGAAAATTTTAATTAATTGGTAAAGGTGAAAATAAAAATAAAATAGACAGTATAAAAATTAAAGGGGACTGTCGGATTAGAGATTTGATCGGTATTACTGAAAGAGTGGGACTTAACCCGAAGAGGGGCATTTTGGTCATTTGGCACCTAAAGTTGACTTTTGATCAAAAAGTCTATTAACAATGAGTGGCATTAAATTATTAAAAATCTCATGAAAATATGAAGTCACATGTAGTGCAATTAAAGGAAGATAAGTGGGGTTAATCAGAATTCTTAAAACCCTTGATTATTATATTATTAAACCAACTTAGTGGGGGTATAAAAGGCCTAATGTGGTAGAATTTTCCACTTACTTTCACCATCTTCTTCAACCTTCTCATCCATGGCCGAAACACAACCTTCCTATTTCCTCTATAAATTCTTCACGTGCATGCTTTATTCTCTTCCATTCTTGCTATGATCCTCACAAGTCCCTTCACAAAAGTTAATCCCCACATTATAAGGAAGCTATTGATAGTAATTAGAAGAGGTAAAATTGAAGTTTGACAAATTCAAGGAGTGGTCATTTAAAGGTTAGTGCATAATTTCTCACCTTTTCTTCTTAAATTCTTGATTTGAGGTTTAATTGAGTTAGTATGATGGAAAATTTAAAGAAATTGATGAGAAATGGTTAGCCCTTGAATTTGGCAGCCATGGCAATTAAGGGAGCATGAATTATTTTTGCATGTAAATGATGGGTAGTGATGTTGATTTAGGTAATTACATATACTAGAATTCAATTGCATATATATATGTGAGGTTGATAAATTGAATTAGGGTTTTGATTTAATTAATCGAGACTTGTGAAATTTCTTCATTTTGGCAGCCTTGATAAGCATGAATATTGATTAAATTATATATGAAAAAGGGTGATTAGTGATGTTGAGTAAGGTGATTCAGAGTATTAAAATTTACTTGCATATATATTATTGACTTTGACCATTTGAATTAGGGCTTTGAATAAATTATGAGGGACTTGTGAAACTGCCCAATTTGGTAGCCTTGAGGGACTTAAGAGATGGGTAATTTCATGAATTAAATAGTGATTAATGGTGTTCATGGATATGTCAAAGTAAATTAGATATTGATAGTTGAAGTTACATATACTAGTATATTGTTTTCATGTGTATATTATTGATTTTGACCAATTGAACTAAGGTTTTGAATTGATTATTAAATACTTGTGTAAACTGCTGAAAATTGATTGTATTGAGATGCTTGATGATAATAGAAGTGCCATGAATGCTATTTACAGTAAGGGAGTTGGAGGAGAAATGAAATTGGGAGTGTAATTTCCTTATAGGTTGAGAATTATTGAAAGTCAATGTGTATTTTGAGTCCTAAATGCATTTGTGTGGCCCTAATTAGTATGAGGACAATTGGAGGAAAAACTAGATCTAAAATGTACCATTTTTTATGAAGAAACTATGTCTAAAATCTGCCTAAAAAGTGACCAAAAGTTTGCCCTAATCTGGATTACCAATTAGTGAACCCAAAAAATGACCAAATGAACATTGTTCATTCATTTGGCCATAACTCACTGTAGACAGTTCCAAATAACCTGAAATTTATATCATTGGAAAGCTTAGACATAGGGCCACAACTATTGTGAAGACACCAAAACCCAGAAATGCCATTAACCAAGTCAAATTGCTTGCAAAATTTTGGACACCAAAACTATCCAGTACCAAAACAGCCTAGAATTGCCATTGTCTAGGCAACTTGACCAGTTTTGGCAAAGAGGCCCTAACTTGGTCCATAGAACTCCAAATGACATGAAATCAGTATCAAAATTTCAATAAGACATAGACCTATAATTTTGAACAAAACCCAGAAATCAAGGGAATTAGGTCATTTAGCTAGGTCAAGACAGCATACCAAATCTGGAAATTTGCATAATTGACCTTTGAATCTAGAATAGTCTTTTAATGATATCTCCCACTAGGAATCTTCAATTAAAATGAGCCATACTATTCTGGAAACCTAAGAAACAGATCTTCAACTTTGTTTTAGACATCTTTCTCAACTTATGAATGTAAGAAGCTTAAATATTAGGTCCAATCTACTGACCTAATTGAAATCCTGTTGCCATAAGATACTTGAGTCCAGTCCAATAATGTGGCTATAATTAATCTACAAGATTTGAAAAATTGCAACTAAAAATTCCGAGTGACCATAAGACATAGGGTAACAAATCCTATGGAGAACACTAGGCCTAAATGTTGTTACAACCTGTCCAAATAAATTGGTCAAAGCATGTTACCCAAATTGACTAATTAAGGTCCAGAAATTGCAACTGAACCAGTTATGGTTATTTGACCATAACTTGAGTTCTATAAATCCAATTGACATGATTTAAAAAGGGAAATAAAGACTAGATATATAGGAACAACTTTTATAAAGGAAATGTAGCCAAACAATGGCCACAAATTGCTCAATTTGATATGCAAATTTAAGATACTAATACTGAACCTAAAGAAAGGTTCTTGAAATAAATTATGACTTATCCCTAATAAGTCACTACATGCTAAATTTCATGAAATAGGTATATGGGATCTACTTTCCCACAATACATGGACATGAAAATTCTGTTAAATAATTATTAATTCTTAATTGCCCATAGTAAACCTAGGCTTATATATATATATATATATAGTTGGACCGATTGGTATACCAATTAGGGACTACAGATAGTAGTACTACCTACATGGATAATCATTGACCAATAACATATGTCTGATATGATTGATCTACAGGCTCTATGCCTGCCCATTGGCTATTGTGCCTAATTTTATATCTGGCTTAAAAAGCCTGCCCGCTGGCCTTGTGCCTGACATGACAGATGTATACAGGATAGACATATGGTTGTCTAACCAGTATACTCCCGTGTATCCAGCATTATAATTTGTTATAGGTTACTTGGGCATTAAAATTATTTTAAAAGTATAAGAAAAGAATAAATGAATAGATAAGATATTGATATGACTTTAAAAAGACAGAGAAGGAAATAAATATACAGATAATATCCTCATAAGTAAATTATTCCCAAAGTGCAATAAAATATATAATTGACCTAGAAGTGCAAAATTCTACATAGAGTTATTACTTTTAATTATTCAGTTATTATTCTTTAAAATTATACACCACTAAGCAATTTGCTTAGCGTGTTGGTTTTTCCATCGCGTAAGTACTGGAGACCAGCAGCCGCCACAGCAGCAACCGCCACAGTAGTGTTTTAACTACAGTTGACCAGATCTGCCACAGTCTAGAGTTCACCTCATCAGTTGTAGTATTTTAGTAGGGTTCATGCCTAGACTAGTATTTTGATTCATTGTATATGAACATTATGTAATTATAGTTATGATGTAAACAAGTTGTAATTTATATATTTTGGACTGTAAATGAAGTTGTGAATTTTTGTATATGAATTTCCATATGAATGAATGAATGAAAAATATATTTTCTTGAAATTGTATAAGTAGAAATGATATGATATGACATGATGCATATGGAAATATGAAATGGTTTTTAATAGGTGAATAGTGGGACCTGCTAGATGCTAATAAAATAGAGGAGGCTCTGCCTGGGTATCCATAGAAATAATTTGTGATAAAAAAAAAAAAGAAAAAAAATCTACACATGTTTTAAATGAAGTTTAAAATTAATAGTGAACAGGATAGTATAAGATAGGGTGCTCCGGCACCGAATGTGGCACGCTTTACTCAGCTACACTGTAGACGGATAAGGGGCATCACACTCTCTCCCATTTTTGTTTCTCTGAAGAGAATCCATGGCTATGACCCTCTCTAGCCACCAATGACGATTCTAGTGATACCTTAGGAGCTTCGAATGATGGCTGGACTTAAGCAAAAAATGTAGAGAAGGAGAAAAACATCCATGAGCTTCCTTTGACATTTACAGCTATTTTGGCATTCCTCGGGCCATGTCATCGACCTAGATCATGCATGTCTCAACCAAAGGAAGAGATCTTGACTAGTGGCGTCTTTGGTGGCTGTTTGATTCACATGAAATGAGGAAGAGATAGAAATGGGCTAGATAGCAACTTCCAGTGAAGATTCTGGTTGATCTAGCTGTTAGATTGGCGATTTGAGACCATTGATGAACTTAGCCCGCTAAACCTTCAAGACGGGACCAACCCTGCTCCAATCGAACACTATTTATAAAATATGATTATTAGACAGCCTAAATCAATTGGTTAGATTTTTTAGCCTTTTTTATTGTCATTTCTTAGATTTAATTTCACAATAATTTCTAAAGTGTTTTGAGCTTCTTGTAGGTATATTTAGATAGATGATATCTCACAACAGCCCAGGATCAAGTTTTTAGCCTGGTCTGAACGCCCGGTGGCCTGTCCTAGAAGGTGGTCATGTTTATAGTCGATTCCAATGCTTTTAGACATTCCTAATGTGTTCTAGCTATAGAATATATAAAGATAAACTTGAACTCAACTTGTGCAGTTTTAGGCTAGCTGATTAATTTATAAAATATTTCTAATTTAGTGAAATTAAGTAAAATGAATTTAATTAATGCAAGGATAAAGAAAATGACCTGCTGGAGTATTTTCATAATTTTTGAAGTACTAAAAATAATTAATTGAATTGTAGCTAAGTTTGGAACTTGAATTGCAGATTAGACAATTGCACCTAGATTAGGTTTCTTGTAAGCTTCGAATGAATAATGTGACTTTATATTATGGGTCCAAGGCCCTATGGCTTGTTGTTGCTGTTAATTTGTTAAGTTTTCTTGTAGGGGATAGGTCTAGTTGTAGATAAGACACTGTTGAAATTTCGGCAAAAATTCTAATATTAATTTTTGCTTCTTTAGTTTAAATTAATATTTTTTTTTTATCAATCAATTGATAGAGTTTAGTGTATCTATATAGGTGATGGGGGTCAACCATATTTTCTTTCCAACCAAACTAGCTATAATTGGGTCGTTAGCTCTGTGAGTTAGATATTAATTATTTTTGTAATTTCAATATTATTTATTAGCAGGCTCATGTATTTTAAAAGTACACATACATAATTAGTTAAATAAATAGGATCATTCTTTCTTGCTACATAATTAATTCCTACTTATTATTTGTGTTTATTGCCTTGAGGATAATTGGAGCTGTGTATATTATATATGATATATGAAAGATATGGATTGGATGGGTTGACACGGCTCGAGTTAATCTCACTAGGACTCAATCGTTATATATATATAAAGTCAAGGTGAGGCACAGCATTGAGTTGATCTCGTTGGTCCCCCACATGGATTTAAGTGTAAGTCCAACTTGATTGTTTGAAATATGTGCTGGATGTGAATTTCATTTTAGGATTATACTAATTTTAAATAGTTGTAGAAATTATATCTATAATAAATATCTAAACTTCCTAAATTGAACGCTCATTTCTATTCAAATATTTTTTTTCAAATTGCAAAAGGAATATTTTTCCTTTCAGAGTCTTACTTACATTTTTTCCTCACAAGGTATTAAATTGTAATTAGTAAATCTTTAATTTTTTATTTTCTTTTTAGAACTCTGTAGCACTAGTGTATAAAAATATAATGTATTAATTAAAAAAAATGATGGTATTAAATGGATAATGCATGTTGGGTATCATATTTGAAATGGGCTCCCCTAATTGTGTTTTTCTAATGGCTATGGGGTTGAATTAGCCCAAAATGAATTTTAATATTTTTTTTCTATTTTGTTCTGTGTAGGGCATTAAATGTGGGCCTAATTACAGATTTAAAAATAATGAGGCTTAGTATTGATTTTGAAGGGCTTATATTGATTTAAATTCTAATGTCAATTGGGCTTCATTTTTTCTGTTGAATAGAGTCGCAAGGTTTATTTAATTTTATTTTTTAAATATTGAAGCGTGAAATTAGATAATTTTAAGTGTTAAAAGAGTAACACTTGACTAGTTAGGGATTAAAATATGATTTGAACCTAATTAAAAAAAAAAAACCAAATAATCTATCTTCTAAAATGTTGAGATTTTTTTTTTTTAAAGAAACATAAAATGTTGAGACTTATAAATAATGTCAAAACTTTACGAACTCGCAATGATTTATTCAAGAATTATCATTCTCCGGAGCTGCGCATCCAAATGTCAAATGCCCACAGATGATTTTGATGCCTAATAATTTAATTTGCTCCAATCCATCAATTCCTGTAAGTCTTGTCTTAATTAATTTTGTTTGAAATAAATAGTGACCATTGCATTTTCTTAAGAAAAAAAAAAGTGACGATTCATTATTCAATAACCCTAATATTTGACCAGTTAAAATAATAGGGAATTGTAAAATTAAGAGACCTTGAAACATCTAAATACCAAAGATTCTAATTTGATAGGTATTTTCTTTTCTTTTTTTTTTTTTTTTTTTTATATATACCAACTAATGACTTTATAATTAAAAAACAAAAACACAATTTTACATTGAGTCATGAAACAGAGATTCTATATATTAAAATCCAATGATAAAAACGAAGGAAAAGAAAACAAAAAAGTTCAACAATGATTATAACAAGGAAAGAAGACCAAAAGTTGATGAAAACAAAAGAAAAGAAAAGAAAAGAAGCTTATAAATTAGAATAATCAAGAATCAGACCTACAACGATAGTACTTAGAACAACCACGAGTTTGAGAATTAGAGGAGGAAGGCAAACAACTGCTACTGTAAGACTGGCCACTACCACCACCATTGCAAACTGGTTTGTCTCTCTTCAGAGCACCTGGTGATATATATTTCTTCTGTGCAAGAATCCTTCCGCTAATTTCCGATTCCATCAACAACTCGTAATCTTCACTGCACTCAGCTATTGAACCATTGCATCTGACAGCAGAAGATGATGAAACCCTATTGTTGCAGAGAAATAATAATAAGGAAAGGATTATGATATGGAAGGAGAAGGGGAAAACCGAGTATTTCTGCTCCATTTTTTTTTTTTTGGCACCGTGTGATGCATTTTCCTTTCTGGTTTGCTTCAACCACTTTATAGAGGCATGGGATTTTATTATTATTATTATTATTATTATTATTATTTTTCTACTGTCTGGAAAGCGAAGGACTTAGTGGAAGCCCCATTATGGAGTTGCAGAGGGACCGCACTCCACCAAACCTAGAAATGATTGGTATTGGCTAGTGTTACGTTTATTCATTTTTCTAATTTTAATTTATAATTTTTATGATTACCTGTATTTATTTATTATAAATAATTTTTCTTTTAGTATTTATATGTATTTATAATCTAATATTTTTATATATAATATTTTATTAATTTTTATATATATAATAATAATATTATAATGTATTAATTATTATTATGATAATTTAGTAATTTTTTATTTTTCATAACATGTATATTGTGTATTTATCGTTTGAAAATTAAATTAATAATAATAATATAATAATAAAAATAAAAAATTATAAAGGTGAAATTTAATATAAAAAAATTATTATTATAATATAATTTTATAATTATAAATATTTTATAAATATATAAATTTAACTATTTATTATTTTATTGATTGATATATTTTCATGTTAAGTTTCTTTAATAAAAAAGTTTTGAGTTTATCAAGTCTAAATAGCTTTTAGTGTTTATAATTTTTATAAAACATATATAATTATCATGAAAAATCTATATTTTTCTAAATATTATTTAAGAGTTTATATATATAGTAGTAAAATAAATTTAATTTGGTATATTTTCATACAATGTTGATCTTTTTTAATTTTTAGTTATTTTTTATTCAATTTTTTAATTTTGTTTAATAAAATTAATTGTGTATACTCATATTAATATTATTAGTTTTTATTTGATATTTAATATTTTACATAATTTTATATTTTCTTAAGATATGGAGAAAATATTTAAAAATAATATTGACAAATATGTACTAATAAATTATTTATATAATAAATTAATAATTAAAATTTTCTTTTTATATAAAAAATAAAAATTGATGCTAATAGAATAAAAAAATATAATGGTATTAATATATTATTATTTTTAATTAAAATGATTATAGTTAAAAATATATAAACAATTATTCAGTTTACGATAAAATATTTTATCAAAATAATTTTAACTATTTTAAATTAATTTTTTATATTATTTTTTACAAGTAAACATCAAATTTCAATAAATTAAATTGTTGAATCTAAATGAATAAAATTTTTATTAAATAATATAATACTTGTATTCATATGAATATTGGATTTTTTTTAAATTAAAATATTAATTTGTCTTTATATTTAAATATAAATTTATTAAATTAAAATAACAATTTTATATTTAAAGTAAAATTCCCGAATTTTTATATATGTATTCAATATTTTTAATATTAAAAAAATAAAAATATTATATTTTTGATATGCACACATTAACATTTAAAAATTATAATAATTTACAATTTAAAAAAAATCAGTTTTATAAATTTATTTAGCCAAAAGGTCATCAAAAAATTAATTAAATATATATTAATTAAATATTGCACTTATTAATACAATTAAATAAATTTAATTAACTAAATTTATTTTTAGAATAAATATTTCAACATTTATCAAGCAATATTTACGTATAGCTTAATAATACTTTTAAATTTTATATGACAATATTAAAAATATTTAAATTTTTAAATATTTTTTATTTTCAAAATTTATAAATAATATATAAATTAAAAATAATTTTATAAATAAATAACTATGTCCTTAATATTTATGAAATATTAACAATTTATTAAAATAAAACATAAACAAATCATTATATAAAATATCTTATATTACTATAAATAAAAAGATAATAGCTAAATAATATATTATTCATTGACTAAATATAAGTATAAATTTTTAAATATTAAAATGCAAATATTGTTGATATTTTTGAGGCTAACTATAAGTATAAATTTTTAAATATTAAAATATAAATATCATTAATATTTTTAAAATCTTTTATTTAAAAAAATTTTGAATTAATGGAGTAGCTGGGTTATTGGGTTAAAGGGTATCAGTTCAACAATCGGTTCATCCTAATTTTTTCAAGTTAACTAACTCCTTGTCAAGTTCAATGAGGGAATTGGCCTAATTTTATGTCCGGATCACTGGTATGTTGAGCCAACCCACCAAGTCGATCCGAGTTTTATAACAATGAGATTGTAATAAAATTTTAATTAAATAGAATTTAAATACAAATAAGATTAAGAATTTTAGATTTACATGAACTCCAAAATAATATAGATAATTAAATTTTAAATTCTAAGAATTTTAGACTTATATAAACTCTAAAATTAAATTAAATAATAAAAAATATAATTATAAATACTATAAATAATGAAGGGCAATTTGAGTAAAACCAATGTTTCCAGTAGTTTTTTCTATGTGTGTTGCACGTTATTATTTTCGTTGTACAAACCCGTGGTTTAATGTTTTATATATAATTTTCCATTAACTTTTTATATGATATAATATTATCATGGTATTGTAAATATTATATTTAATTATTTAAATTAAAATCTTAATTTTAATATTATTTTAGCTCATTATATATATAGAAATATTTATTGATTTAAAATTATTGTATTTTTATTGGATATTATTTTATGAAAGTTATGTGCTATATATATAATAATAACATAATAATAAATAATAACACACACACACACATATATATATATATATATATATATATATATATTTATTTATTTATAAAATAAGTTTTGAAAATATTAATGGGTGAAAAGGCTTAAAAATTGAAATAAATTAATAAAAAAATACAATTAGTTCATTAAATTAAATTTATTTAAACTTTGTTGTTTTATTTTTTTTTAAGTTTGATTTACTTATATTATATTTTTTATAATTTAAAATAATATTAATTTACAAAATAAGGTTGCATAGCTAGATTAATGTGAAAGAAATTGTTTCTTTTTCGAAAAGTAATTTGGCTGTCTCACAGTTTACATTTACGCGGGCATGCTAAATACTGAGTATATCACTTGGGATTATACTCTTACTTCTTAGATCAAACAATTGTGAGAACTGACTCTACTATACGCAGCTTCGTCAATCTCACGAATAACAAGTAGTTAAAGGCAAATGAACTATAATTGAATGTTTTGATTGTTTAAAAAGAAAGTACAAGGATTGAAATTAATTACAAGAACTTTGAAAAAATACAAGACTAATAAAATAAAGATAAAAAACTGCTAGAGTCTAGTTGAGATATTGTTGTTTGATGTCTTGGGGGTTTAGGTTTCACGTTGCAGCATATCTGACTCTTATAGCTTTTCTTGCAAATACCTGAAAGACTCTAGAAGACATTTTATCATGTTCTGCAGTTACCAGTGGTCACCTGTGCACTCCTTGGAACTGCTTGGAACCGCTTAGAACCGGTACCAACTCGCTTCAAATAACCATCCAACAACCGCCAAATATTTAATTATTAATTATCTCAGGCCATAGATTAATTAAATTAATGAAATTAAATTAATTAAATTAATTTCACAAAAAATTAATTTAATTAATTCGTAGGCCTAAAAATAATTAATTAATAATTTAATTACTTTTGGTATAAACAATTGCCCCCTCACACCTGGACTAGCTGACTAAGCCATTCTGGGTGGACAAGAACTGATTTTAGCTCATCTCTTTGCTGTTCAAAATTCAAAAAATAATCCAGCATCCTTTGTAATCTTACTAGGAATTTGAAATTCAAGCTAACTCTATCCCATAAGAGTTCAATTTCATATAGAACTCTAATCACTATAAATCCAATTCCCATAGAGTTCTAATTATTACAAACTTCTTCATTACTACAGATTTATCTTTCCAATGGGCACTTAAAGCTAATTTATTTTTCATTCTCACAATTCCCACCATCAAACAAAGAGAGACCAATCACCTTTTTTTTTTCCCCTTTTCCTTTATTTCCTTCTCCTTCTTTTTCTTTCTCTTCCTTTTTCCCTTTTTCTTTCTCTTCCTTTCTTTCCCATTCAGCGCGATACCCCATTCATCATCGCCCATCACTATTTCCTTACTGATGTTCCATCTCTTACTATCATACTCTCGCCAACATCGTCCTTCATCAACATTCGATTTCATTGGCCACTCTTCTTTATTGTTTGCTGATTTCCATTCATTGTGGTTCATCGCTGGCAAACTAGGAACTGGCGTTGTCTCCGATTTTTCCCCTTACCATTTGTTCTGATCTTCAATTCATTAGCTTAGCTCAATCCACCATCATCGGCTAATGCTCATGACATTCTCCTTGTTGTTCTCATGTTTTTGCTTTACTTAATTTCAGGTAAACTTGGAATCACTTCTTGATGTTAATCTTGCTATGTGATGGTTGAGAATGTAAATTTTAGGTAAATTTGGAATCACTTCTTAATGTTAATCTTCCTATGTGATGGTTGAGAATGAAAATGGGTCATGTTGATTTTTTCTGGATTTAGGAATTTCAAAGGTACCTACTCAGATACTTGCAGTATATTGATCGGTATTTGTAATATGTTGGTTGTACTGGCAAATTGTCTGTACATTATTAAGAATAAGTACTGTATATTGAACTTGCATATCGGTACCTATGTTTTTTGCTTAACTATTATTGCTTGGGAATGCTCATTATGTCTCCTATATTTGTAGAGATGGCATCATACCCTTTTTCTGGTTTGCAAGTATCGGTTGGTACCCAAGTACCTGCCCAGGTACCTACCACCTAGGAGGTACTAGCAAGTTCACAGCTATCATTGATGGTACCATAGGTTTGTCCTATCATCAGTGGTATTCTTGGGTTGAGTTCTACCTTTACTGCCTTATGAGTTTACACTCCACTAGCCTTCCCCATGCCCAATGCCAATTTATTTTCTCACACTACTGGAGGTAATTTCTGATCTTGCTGCATATGTGAGCTCACTGTAGGTTGTGTTTGGTAATTGTTTGTAACAATTTGTTCATATTTGAAGAACTACTTATCCATTTTATAAGGAAACTCTGTTTAATTTTTGTCTCACTAGGTACTAACTTTTACTTTTGTACGCACTAGTTTGTCAAAACCTGCAGGCATCGATGCCTTAGGACCAATAGGTGCCAGTGCATTGGGACCTATAGGTACCAACTCTGGTAGGACTTGGATTATTCCACCATCTAGTCCTCTTTCACTAAGTCCTGTGCTCTTCTATTGTTTCACTTCACCTAGTAAAATTTTTTATTTAGGTACTTGACATCACTTACTTCCTTCTTGTAGGGTCTTGTAGTAGGGGCTACCACCATTGGTCTTTTTGCTCTCTCTCATGACATTCCACTGCCTCATTTCCCTTTGGGGAGCTACCAGGAGTTGTTGCTTGATTGTGAGTTGTAGCCCTTCCCCCATCCAAGTGACATCAAATCTTGGTCGAAGTAATCTTATAGCTAGGAGGCACTGACAAATAGACTCTAGCCCCACTTCTCTCATACTTGGAAGCTCCTGAGCATATATGACTTCATTAAGTTAACCAGATGCAGTCCACCTTTTTGTCCTAGGCTACTAGTTGGCTCCTTAAGGTTATGGTCTAGATCCTGCAACTCTTTTATCCTATCAATGGTTCTACATCTATCACACTGAAGGATATTAAAGTCCTAATAGCCTACCTATCATTAGTAATGAGGTTCCCAGTTCTTTCATTGAGTTACCCTTCAAATACAAGATGTTGGACAAATTCATCTCTTACAGCACCCTTATTTAGTACAGTACCAGCACTAGCCAGTTTGACCATACTTTATCCATATGATGCTTGATTTGTAGATACATCTTCTACCCCTCTTCTGGGCACCCTTCTGCTGAGTACCTACCATTAGCCTACTTTCTCACCATGGGTTAGCCTTGTGCCATTGGTACCATGTTGTTGGCTTCTATTTTCTAAGCCTTATCTACCATGGTATCAGATGATGCGCCACTCAGTAAGATGAATGGCACTTTTTGGATTGTATAGCTGTGGCTACCCTCTTACTTTCTTGAGCTAGCAGACACTCCACCAGTCCTTGTCGATAGTGCCTTTGGTAGAAATGTTGTTTCTCTGGCTTGCACTTGAGAGCTGAGTTTGAGGTTTCTGGTCCAGTTACCTGCTTTGGACTTCTTCAGCTTCACTCCTTCTGTTGACATTGAGGCTCTTGAGTTTGTAATCCATCCTACCTATCTTAACCACCTTAGAACCACCTTTACAAATGATGCTATTTGCCACTGGGCCTCTATCACCGCTATTCGGCATCTATACACTAGTACCTTTTTTGGCACTCATCTAGGTAGCTGGGATGGAGTTATATATGCCTTCCCTTTGGTGTAGACAGTTGAGATTTATTCAAGGTGTTCCCTCTGGCATCCCTATTCATGCTAACCCAGTTACTAGTAGTAGGATCAGCCTGTCATCTCCAGCAGATGTGTGTCAATACAGCTACAGGCTAGAGCAGCTGCAAGATGTATGCCAGATGATTCCCATGGAGGCCATTAACCTTTTTTGTTGCACTTTTCAGAGTTGGTGGTCCTTCAAGTTTTATGATGTCATTTTTAAACCTTTGGCCCCAAGTGATCACTGTTTTTTTTTTTTTTTTATCCTATTATACTTATCATTTTACTAACCTCTGTTACTTTTCTCCGTATTCTTTTTAATGCACTCCTACTATAGCCCAGAGAGTAGCTTCTTCTAGATCTACTCCTTTTTCTAGGAAGTAGGAAAATGCTCATTCCTAGTCACAGCTTCCTCCACCCAAGAAGACCAAAGCACTAACTAAGAGATATAAGCCCAAAATTAAGAAGTCCCCTCTACATTAGAAGAAGCAATGGGGGAAGCTTCTCTTTTCCTTCTATCAAGCATTTTTGTCGTCATGCAACTAAGGCCAGGACGCCTCAAGCTCCCTTTGCAGTTCTAGTAGAGGTATTAGGAAGCCTCAGGCTCTCCTTGTAATTCTAGTAGAGGTTTCTTACACTAGTGATGTTGACTCAGGGACTCCTTTAGGTGCTATCTCATCTTTTAAAGGCATTGCTTCTATTGAGTAACATTCTAGGACTTATGAGGAGGTACAGAGCCTAGTCACCTCTTAGAGCAACCATGCTATACAGGAGGTAATAGAAGTTAGAGGTGATGATCCTCTAGGAAATATTCCTTTGCCCACTTCTTCTGAGGTGTGTATTTATTATTTATTGAATTAACTTTTTCAAGTCTAAGCTGCTACTTACCTTTCTTTCTATAGGTACCTACTACCTCAACTCCAGCTCCTGTGACCTTTTCTACCATGAGCTCCTTTGCTACTTCAAGCTAGAGAGCCATCCCCTTAGCTAATATAGTTAATCTTCTTTAGGATCTCAATTTCTCATTTCTGGCTCAATTTTCTTATAGCTCTAGTGCTCACCTTATAGCTAAGTCATTTGATACTACAGTCATAGTGGCCAAGAACCAGCTACACTGCCTACTGTCTATAGAGCTTAGTTCTCATATAAAAGAGTAGAGGTCATTATTACTTTGTGCCCTATCCACCCTAATTAAAGTAGGCACGCCACTCCAAGACATACAGACACAAGTTGCTAAGATGCTGCTTGCCTATGCTAAGAAGATTCAGTTTTCTGCAGCACTCTTTACTTCTATTACAACCTTCTCCACCCAAAACTATGAGCTCAAGGAGTTTATTTAGAAGGCCTAATCTTATGTGGTCAAGGGAGGATAGAGTGAAAGCCATTAAAGGTAAGGTAGCAAACCTAGAGGAGCAGATATCTCACTTGAAGGTAGAGATCACTGAGCTGAAGGCCGAGGAGCCTCCCTTATGCGGCTAGAGTATGATCTACAAGTTAATCATATGATAGATAGGAGTGTGATCTTGTCTAAGGGGGATGTTTTAAGGGAGCTGGCTGCAGCTACAAAGGCTAAGATTCAAGAGTACGAGTCCTATTTAGACTTCCTAACTTCCTGTCGGAGTCATTGGATTGTCTTCTGTGATTTCGTTTTATCTCATCTCTAGATTCTTGTTACTTTGATTCTTGATTTTATGAACCAGCGCGCTAATCATAATTGTAGTACATTTATTCATTTTATGATATCACTGATTTTGATAGCTATACTATGAATGATAAGCCATGTGTTGCCTTTTTTATTTATATGTGCTATAGGTGGCCTAAGAGCCAACCTTGATTATAAAGCCTATTTTATCTGATTACATTGAATGTCTAGTCGTTATGTTGACTTTAATTACATTGTTTGTGTAGGAATCCTATGCTAGTTATGGGCTCGACTTTTAATGAAGCTGTGGGTCAACTTTAACTATTCTCTTCTATTTGTCTGTCTTATATTTACCACATAATGGGAAAGTATTTTTTCAGGTACCTGCCATTGATTGACTTCTTATGTGGCTTTCCTATAAGGCTTGCTAACCAATACGCATTACCTTTGAGTACCCAATACACCTGGAAAGGACCTTCCTATTTTAGAAACCTTTTTCCAAACTGCTTATCTTTGGCTCTTTGTTAAAAATTTTACCTCTTTATCCTTTTGTTGTAGATCCTTGACAATTTCTTCTTCTGTGTAACCAAGTGATTGAATACCTACATTCGAACTTCATTTAAGTCTTTTAACTCCATGGCCATCACCTGAGTGTATTCATCAGGAGTAAGGCCATTTTGCAAAGAGACTTTTAGTGAAGGAACTATTACTTCCATTATGAGCATTACATCATGCCCATAAGTCAAGATAAAAGGCTTGTCTGCATTGCATCCCACTTAAAGGTCTTGTACTCCTATAAGGTCTCTGACATGATCACATGCCACTCTCTTGGGTTTTGATCAATCGTCTTTTCTAGGATACCGATCAAGACCTTGTTTGATGCTTCTGTATGCCCATTGGCCTGGGAATAGTATGGAATTGGGGTGAGCAGTTTTATGCCGTAATCCTCTGCAAAGTCCTTCACATCTTAATGGGTGAACATTGTTCCCTGGTCAGTTATGATGGTTTAAGAGATTTCAAACCTGTGGATGATGTGCTCTTTGATTCACTGAATCATGTTGCTTTGTTCCACTTTCTTTGTTTGTATTGCTTCCACCCACTTGGTGAAGTAGTCTACAGCAACAATAATAAAAGTATGGCCCATTGAAGATGGTGGATGAATTTTACTTATTAATTCGATGGCCCAACCTCTGAATGGTCATGGTTTGAGGATAGGGTACATCTCTTCAGTTAGTCTCCTCTTCACTGCACCATATGTTTGACATTGCTGGAAACACTTTGCATATATAATGTGATCTTTAAGGATGTTCAGCTAATAATAGCCATGCCTTCTGAAGAGCCATCTCACTTGATACCTGCCGAGTGTGCACCATAGATCCCTTCATGCACTTGTTGCATCTTTCTCATAGCCTTCAAAAAACCAAGGCACCTGAGCAACAAGTCATCAAAACCCTTCTAGAAGAGTTCACCATCAAGCAATAAATAGTTCATAACTTAAACTTTTATGTTGTGGGGTACTTTAACTAATGAAGATTCCAGGTACCTCTTTAACAAGGATCTTCAGTCATCTATAACAACCAAGTCAATATTAGATATATCAATAGGTATCCTTTTTCTTATATGGAAGGATGTTTCCTCTTTCTTACTAGAATTATCCTTTGTGTAAGCTCTTGGGACATTCTCAAGCCAGAAGTTAGCTAAGCCAACTTATCAACTTTCCAGTTGGCTTCTCTTGGCACATGTGTGAATGGAACTTCATTGAAATAGTCCAGAATTTGTATAGTAGGAGTAAAATAAAGGGCAAGGGAGAAGCTATGCTTTTGTATTGTCCAGTAAGCTACTTAATGACCAGCTATAAGTCTCCCATAATGTGTACTTCTTTTACTCTTAATTCTTTGAGGATCTCTAAACTGATGATTGGTGCCTCGTACTCAACTTGGTTATTGGTACATTTAAATTTCATACTGAAGGAAAGAGTTATCTTGGTACCAGCAGATGATACAATGATGATCCTTACACCTATTGAAGCCTCTGTACTGGAGCCATTAAACCATAGGGACCATGGTACCTTTTCTATATTGTAGACATTCAACCCTTGCTCCATTACCTCTATTGTCTCTAGACAAGGGTGGTCTACCAAAAAGTCTGCAAGTACTTGCCCCTTCACAACTTTCTGGGAATATAAATCAAGGTAAATTCTAATAAAGCTAATAATCACTTCGTAATTCTTCTAGTAATCAGTGGTCTAGACAACATGTATTTCATTATATATGTTTGTGAAACTACATATACCCTATAACTTATTAAATAATGTCTTAATTTTATATAGGAAAAATATAAGGCCAAGTAAAGCTTCTCAATTGGAGAATACCTAGTCTCTGTAACTATCAGGTTCTAGCTTAAGTAGTACACTACCTGCTCATGTCCCATTTGGTTATCTTGTACCAGTAGACACCCAACAGAATCAAAAGTGGTAGATAAATAAAGCTTCAATGGATCACCATACCTTGGAGGAACGAGTATTGGTGGCCCAGTGAGATACTCCTTGATTTTGTTAAAGGCCCGCTGGTGCTTATCTTCCCATCTGAGCTCACTCTCCTGTTTAATCTTTAATGACTTAGAGAATTCTTTTGCTTTACCTGTAAGATTAGATATGAATCTTCTTAAGTAATTTACCTGCCCTAGGAATCTCTATAACTATTCCTTAGTTTGGGGCAATTTTGCATCCTAGATGGCTTTGGTTTTGTTCTGATCCACTTTTATTCCCCTTTGATATACTAGGAAACCTAAGAAGTTTTTGGCTTTGACACCAAAGGTGCACTTGAGGGGATTTATCTTTAGTTGATGTTGCCACATGCTCTAGAATCTTTTCCTCAAATGCTCCACGTGTTCATCAAACCTCTTAGACTTCACCATTATGTCATTAATATAGACTTCCATGAAATGCCCCAGCATGTCATGGACTATTGCATTCATGGCCCTCTAGTACATTGCACCAGTGTTCTTTAAGCGAAAAGGCATGACCAGCCACTCAAATGTCCTAATGGAACCTGGACATCTGAAGGTGATCTTTGGCACATCTTTTGGAGGTGTTTTTCTTTCAATTAATGCCATGCATCTGCCCATTAGGATAAACATTAAACAAGTAACCAAAAGGACTAGTCATGTCATTACCTTTGCCTCAAAATTGGAATCGAGTACATCAAAAATTAAAACATCAGTATTATTTTCATTACAAAAGATAAACTCAAACTTAAAGGTATAAGTACAAGTGCTTGGCTTCCAAGCAGTCATTAGATTAGTGGTGCCAATTTTTTGTTCTAGCTCTTCTACATGTGGTAGCTCCTGATTATCCATCCAAGTAATTACCTCTTCTTTCACGAACTTAGGAGGCTTTGGCTCTTCTTCCTCTATTGCCTTTTTTGCCACCTCCTCATTCTTACCCTTCCCATCATCCTTTTCCATGTGTGGATTAGGATAATATCTAGCACTTCTGGTCATGTGACTTACCTTATTCTTCTCCTTTCCATTAAAATCGGTTTAGACATCCAAAGGACTCTCATAATTGCTAGAACTATCCAAAATATCAATAACCATTATAAAGTGAGCTTCATTAGGCTTCTAAATGGGTTGGATAAGGTCAATAATTCAGTAAAGGTTATTCAGGGTATTGGAAATCATGTAAAGATAGGGTTGGTGCAAGCATTTGGGTAGTTTTTTGGGTCGGCTATCTTTTTATCATTAATTAAGTCTTGAATCTCATGCTTAAGCTAGAAGCATCGGTCGGTGTCATGATTGTGGGTTTGGTGTAATTGGCAATATTAGTTAATATCATAGCTAGGTGTGAGTGGATTTAGTGGTGATTTTAGTGCTAGGGGCTACAAAAAGCCTCAAGCTTTGAGACTATCGAAAACTTTGGACAAGGATTGGTTGAATTGGGATAATCTCCTTGGGGTGCGAGACACAGTCTAAATCTCAATAATCTTATTTTCCCTAGCCACATAACTAGCTGGCTAATAACCTCCCCTCTTGTGCTGATAGTTCTTCTCATTGCTTAACCCATTTTCTACCAGCATGACAGCATCATGTAACTGCTTAAATATGGCCAAAGGGAAGTAGTAGAGCTTTTCATAGTAGCTAGGCTATAAATTTTTTATTACTAAGCACACTTGGTCCTTTTTAGTGGGCCTGTTGGCCATTTTCATGGCTTTCTTTCTCCAATTCATTAAGTACTCATAGAAAGTCTCATTTAGCTTATGTTTGGTAGTCTCGAGATCCCTTAAAGTGATGTCTAAGGTTGTGTTGAAGGAATACTGCTATACAAACCTCTTAACTTGCTTCTTCCAGTCTTTCTTCACTATTGTTTCTAACTCATGATACCTTGTGGATGCAATTCCTTACAGTGACATGGAAAAGAACTAGGTAATCTATTCCCTAGACAAACTGGTGGTTCTCATTAAAATTAGATAGGCCTTAAGATGGGTTTTCAAGTTACCAGTACCATCGAACTTGGGTAGATTAGGCATTTTGAACTTCTAAGGTAGGTTCCCCTTTACCTGTATTTCAATGACATTAGCATCAAATAACCCCATTTCACTGAATTTGGTATGCCTTTTTGTTACACCTAGGGGTCTTAATTCATGTTTTGATGATAATAAACAATTAGTGTACTATTAATCTACATTAGAAATGTTTATGTTATGAATATAGGTCCCAAATTCAAAATTGTGAAATTACTTCAAAATCAAGATTAAAAGAGAACAAGGAAATGAAGCAAAGCTTAAAGGGATTTTAGAATGTAATATTTATTTATTTTTTGTATGATATGTGAATCTCAATTAATTAATTGTGTTAGCTAAAGTCTAATTTTTTTTTAATTGCTTAGTGTCTTGTTTCTACCTATTTTCTTGACTAACAGGAAGTCAAATTATTTTTCCATTTATGAGCAATGGAAAATTAATTTTTGAAAATTTTTTTGTTAGAAAATTTGTTGAATTAGCTTTTCGACAGTTTAAACAGATCAAAAATCCGATTGTGGGAGCAAAAGTTATGTTGTTTTTAAGCCTTTTTGATATGCAGTCCAGAAGGGACTTCGATACCCGAAGTCATGTTTTTAAAGTTATAGTTTTAGCTCTATAACTTTTGATAGCCAAAGTAAGGGACTTGGTAACTGAATCTGGGTTTCTAAAATTCAAAATAATAGGGTTTTAAGTTGTTAAATGATTATTTTTGCATTTAATGCACTCCTAATAGTCATTTTCTTGCCAAACTATAAGTGGGGGCCATTTATTACTGAATAAGAGTTATAACAACTTTCTATTTGAGAATTTATTTTGTTTCAAAGCTTTTCACTCTTTCTCTCTCTAGAACTTGAGCCTTCATAGTTAATTTTCTTGAGAGCTTATTTTGACCTATAAGTTTCTTGTGTTTTGAGATTGAAAGTGAAGTTGTTAAGAGCTTTTATTATACTTAGAGCGTGTTTGAGCATTAAGTTGCTTTTATGAGAAAAAGGGCTTGTAAAAAAGTAAGGGTTTGCTCTTATGATTTTGTAAGGGGTTTGATCTTCACTTAAAGAAGATAATAATGTAGTTAACTCTCAAGTAGAGCCTTGAGGACAGGATGTAGGATTGGAATAACCGAATCTCTATAAATCAATTGTGTCATCATTCTTCTTCCTCCCTTCTTTGTGTATATTTTCCTAAAATCCTTTTAGCCTTTAAATTTTTTATTAGTACCCAATTCATCCCTCCTCTTGGGTTGCTTAAGGGATAACAAGTTGTATCAAAGCTAGTCTCTATTCTATAAAGATTTAACCATCTTGGAACAATGATCAAATTGCAACCCTCAATGCACAAGAAGATCAATCGATGGTAAAAGCCCCTTTCTTGGATGGAAATGATTTTCTCAATTAGAAGAATACAATGTATTACTTCTTTAAACCAAAAGGAGTAAACTTGTGGGATGTTGTTGAAAATGGTCCATTCACCCTAACCAAAGTTGTAAATGGTGAACATGTGGAGAAACCAAAAGGTGAATGGAGTGAGCAATAAAAGAGAAGGGTGGCTCTAAATGATAAAAACAATCCATGTTTTACTTTATGCTCTTAGTAGAAGTGAGTACAACAAAGTGTGCATGAAGTTTACCACAAAGGAGATTTGGGATGCTTTGGTAATTACTCATGTGGGCATAATTCAAGTGAAGGAGAACAAGATGGATTCCCTAATCTATCAATATAAGCTATTCAAGATGAAATCAGATGAGACAACTAGTCAAATGTATGATAGATTTGTGGAATCATTGGTGGAATCAAATCCCTTGGGAAGACATTCACTAATGAAAAGCTAGTAAAGAAGATACTAAGGAGTCTTCCTAAGGAGTGGCTACCAAAGGTAACTTCACCCAAGGATGCTAAAGATTTGAGCAAAGTATAACTTGATGAACTTTTAGGAAATCTAATTGACTATGAGATAACACTCAAAATAGAGCAATTGCAGGAACTAAGCAAAGCTAAGAAGAACATTGCTTTTAAGGTAATAGGAAGAATAAGGAAGATGAAGAGTTTGATGAGGAAGAGTTGACCTTGGTAACAAGAAGAATGAGGAAGATGCTCTTCCAAAATAAGAAGTTTATTCCAAGGAGAAACTTTAAGAAGGATAAGGGTGAAAGTAACAAGAAGGATCCTATCATATGTTATGAATGGAACAAGCTAAGTCACATTAGAATGGAGCATCCCAAGTTGAAGAAGCCTTCCAAGAAGTTCAAGAAGAAGGCACTCAAAGCAATATGGGATGAACTAAGTGACTTGGAAGATGAGGAGATTGGTGATGAAATTGCCAACCTTTGCTTCATGGCATTAGAGGAAAGCTCAAATGAGGTAACTTTAAGTGATGATGTTATTGAATTTTCTTATGATGAACCTGTTAATACTCTTAAAGTTATGAATGATGAACTAGAGTTGAGTCATAAAAAAAATAAGCTTTTTAAAAGTAAACTAGTTAGCTTAAAGAAGGAAAGTGAGACCTTATCTAAGGATACTATACCTTTAGATAATGATATGCAAAAGTCCTTAAATGAGCTCTCACTAGAACTTGAGAAGTTCAAAAATGAAATTCTTAAACTAAAGGTTTCTCTTTCCAAATTTGCCAAAAGAAAGGACAAACTTGATGATATTTTGGACTCTCAAAGGTCCCTAAGTATTAAGTATGGCCTTGGCTATAGCAAATTTGCTCAAGCATCCCCTTCCAAACTACCTTTGTGAAAGCAACTAGTTCAAGTGAGTCCAGTCCTCAAGAGCTAGCCCAAAGATGTCTAGTCCTAAGAAGCAAGTGCCAAAGGTATCTAGTGGCAATGCACATAGACTCCACCTCAACATCATGTCCTTAGGCAAATTGTCCATAGGGTATCTATACCTAAGAAATTTGCATCTAGGAAAAATTCCTATAGGGGACATGCTACTAGATCTCAAAACTATCATCACACTCATAATGCCTCATGCTCATGATGAACATAAAAAGAATGGTTACATGAGACCATATGCTCACTCACATGCATATAGACCAAGAAATAGAAGGTTCAATGGTCATTGTTGCTATTATGGCAAGTTTGGTCACACCAACTATATGTGTGCTATTAGAAAGTCCATCTTGGGTATGGTAGATTATTTGATGATGTTAGAGCTATTAACCCCAATGACCCATAGACATTTGTGTACCTAGAGTTGGTTGAACTATTTTCGTTGGTGTGCTTAAAATCCTCAAAGCTTGAAAGCAAGTGGTATTTGCATACTGGATGTTGAAGGCACATGATCAGAAATGCTAACCTCTTCATTTCAATCGAAAAGAAGGATGGAAGTGGGCATGTTAACTTTAGTGGTAATGGCAAAGGTAAAATTATGGGGATAAGTAAGATTGGTAAGGAACTCTCCTATCCTTGATAAAGTTCTTCTAGTTGATGGTTTGAAGCATAATTGACTTAGTGTTAGTCAATTATGTTATAAAGGTCATAGAGCTATTTTTGAACCAAAATAATGTTTTGTTTCTAGAATGACTAATAATAAAATGTTGTTTATTAGTGAAAGAGTTGAGAATATCTATGTCATTGATTTGCATGCTATGTCTAACAAAGATGTTAAGTGTTTTATGTCTATTTGTGATGACTGTTGAACTTGGCATAAAGGCTTGCACATGCTAGCATAGAGCTTCATGCAAACTTGAACAAGGATGAACTTGTTAAAGGGCTTCCAAAGATCAAGTTCCAAAAAGAAAAAGTGTGTGATGCATGCCAAATGGGCAAGCAAGTCAAGAGTTCATTTAAGTCAATTCACAAGATATCTACTTCTAGACCCTTCAATTATTGCATATGGGTTTGTTTGGTCCAACTAGGGTAGCTAGCTTATGTGGCACACATTATGCATTAGTCATAGTTTATGACTACTCTAGGTATACTTGGGTTGCATTGCTTGCTCATAAGGATGAATGTTTTGATGCTTTTGAAAGATTTTCAAAAAGGGTTCAAAATGAAAAAGATTTTATAATTTCTTCTATTAGGAGTGATCATGGTAGGGAATTTGATAATGAAAGATTTAAAAAATATTGTGACTCACTAGGGATCACTCACAATTTTTCTTCTCCTAAGACTCCTTAACAAAATAGTATTGTTAAAAGAAAAAATAAAACTCTTTTAGATATGGGAAGGACTATGTTAAATGAATACAAATTACCTACTTATTTTTGGGCCGAGGCCATTAATATGGCTTGCTATTTTTCAAATAGAGTTTTAATTAGACATATTCTAAAGAAAACACCTTATGAGCTTTAGAATGGCAGGAAACCTAGAGTAGGCTATTTTAGAGTAATTAATTATAAATGCCTCATTCTAAATACTAAGGATAATTTGGATAAGTTTGGCTCCAAAATCAATGAAGGTATCTTCTTAGGGTGTTCTACATATAGTAAAGCATATAGAGTATTCAGTAAGAGAACCTTAGTTGTTGAGGAATCAATGCGTGTTGTGTTTGATGAAGCTTACCCCTTTGGTCCACCCATAGGCACCAAATGGGTGTTTAGAAATAAGCTTGATGAAGATGGCAATATAACTAGGAATAGAGCTAGGTTAGTAGCCAAAGGCTATAACCAAGAAGAGGGCATTGACTATGATGAAACCTTTGCCCCCGTAGCTAGGTTAAAAGCTATTAGAATCTTGCTTGCATATGCACTGTAAATGAATTTTAAACTTTTTTAAATGGATGTGAAAAGTGCTTTTTGAAATTGTTTTATTAATAAGGAGGTGTATGTCATCATTCCTATGTTACCATGGCCAATAATGTAAATGTTTAAAACTTCCTAAATAATTGCCTTAATGGAGAGCCATGATGTAATTTCCAAAATTACACCATTACTAACTTAATTATTTAATTGGAAGATTTCTTAGCCAACTTAGTTACTATAAGGTCTCACTTTGCACATTAACCATTTTCATGCATATTTCATATACATTAATGAACATACATATCTCATACGTACATTCAAAAATAGTAATGTAAAAGGTATGATCATGGACTATTCTATAGGAATCTAATCCTAGCCATAAGGATTAGTTTTTAGGACATCCTAAGTTATCATCTATCTATTACAATCAAGCATGAAAGTCTTCAACTCTTGAACTCTTGCACTCCTAATCTCCATCAATGATATGACCTCTTTTCTTTTTATAACTTATCACACCTTATCCCTTTGTAAGGCATAACATGATCCTGTAGTATACATAATGAAATTACCGAACTTTGCCTACCGATAACCTATTAAATATACTACAAGGGATTTTAACCAATTCAATTCGTTTCAAATTCTGAAATAGTGATGAATAATTATTAAAGAACTTTTAAGAGAAGTTTATGTCATGAATTGAAATTTTGATTTATTTTGGATTTCAAAAATTTTACAGAAATTTTGGTAGAGTGCTGGCTAAAAATTGAGAAAACAGTTCTTCAAAACCTGTTAAAAACACTCCCAATATGTATAATATCCACAACTCCATTTAAATCAACACAATCCAATCTCAACCAACACAAGTTCAAGCAATCTCAATATCATTTAATTCAGTTCAATTTATATATAAAATTCTCAATTCAAGAAAATGAGAACAAAATAATATTATTACAAATTTAATTGTACAACTGCTCATTCGGTTCTATAGATACATATGAATAAACAATTTACATCAAAAAAAAAAAATTTACAAGGGTATAAATATTATACCCGAAAAAGATCCCAAAATTTCTTCAACTGCAGCTATAAGTAGCTCACTTTGCTGCTTTATCTTTCTCCTTATCTGTGACAGCAAGAAAAAACCATCGCTGAGTAATTTACTTAGTGGTGCACAATAATAAATAATTTTTAAAAGTCACCAAAAATATAATCATCCATTGGTAAGTAAAAATTTAAAAATTTTCACAATCATAATTCACAAAACTAATGCCAATATTTTTAATAACAATTTATAAAAATAAATTATAAACAATAGCGTTGCCAATAATTAACATAACTTAGGTCATAACACAAAATTTCACGATCAATATCCTGTTGTACACCACGACAAAGCAATCTACAACCTCACTAATCGAAATTAATGAGGGAGGTAGCTAGCTAGTACTCATCCGAACTTAACCTCAAACTGGCAAGCCAGAGAGGGAGGAACATAATTAATCTCAACTCCATAGATGGAGGAGGAACACAATATAATTATCATGCTAAGTGTGATTTTAAAGTCCAATTCAAAACCATATCATTCAAATATTTTATACAATTCATAAATCATATTTCATTCCAAATTCTCATTTACAAAGTAGGCAACACACTATTTCTCAAATAAAATTCTTAAAGTCATAACAATAAAAAATTATTCATAACACTTATTCAAATAGCTTTTCAAGTAGAAACAAAGAATTTAAAATTTGTTGTCCACAAACCTCCTTTGCTTGCCTTGAGTTAATCTACTCTTCCTCCTTCTTTGGAGAGCTCCTTTCCAACTGAAACACATAATTAAAGTGTTTCAATACCCATCCAAATCATTTCTAATAATTAATCGAACAATTGAATTTTGCGTACTTAATTTACTTATAAAGTCTCATAAGGTTTGAGTTCTTTGCATTTGATTTTAGTGTGATTACTATTCATATTACTATTCATGTAAATTTTTTACTACTTCATAAATAATAGGCATACAAATTCTAATTTTATGCTAGTACCACATTTTGGGTTATAAACTTGTTGGTATTAGTTGCCAACTACAATTCAAGTCTTCCTAGAAGAAATTTCAAAATTTCAGTTTTTGTTACCAATGTTTACTGTTCTATTGGACCAATCTACAGTGGGAATTTGGCTTAAATTTCTTCATCAAAGTTGTTCCTTAATGTCTCTAATTTAATTCCATTTTTGAATCACTCTATTTGAAGTTTTTTAGCTCAAGTTATGGCATTTTTACCATGACTGGCCGGATTGGTGCATGTCCAGAATTTCTGGGCAAATTGTGGTTCTGGCAGTTTTAATGAGCTAATTTTGGTTAGCAATTTGATTAGGTTATGGTCAAAATTTGGGTTTCTTTTCTCCATGAAAGTTGTTCTACTATGTCTAAGCTTTCCATGTGTTTAAGAATCAGGTCATTTGGACTGCTCTACACAAAGTTATGGCCATTTGAACATGTACTATTCATTTAGTCAATTCTGCCCAGAATCAGAACATCAATTCTGGATTCAAGCCAATTTTAGACCAACTTATGGTCAGTTTTTGGGCAGGGTTTCTTCATGAAAAAAGTGGCATTTTGACCCTAGTTTCATCTCCAATTGGCGTCACACCAATTGGAGCAACAAAACTCTACTTATGGCCATTTAACCTTGCTAGACTCATTGGTCTAGAATTCAACAATTCCACAATCCTCAATTCTTTCAATCCCATTCCTCAATTCCCAATTCAAAACACACTAAATGACCAAAATTGAGCATTATACACATTAATTAGTCAAAAACACTCAAAACCCTAATTTTTCACCAAAACCCTAATTTCCATCTTCCCAACTTTCACAATTCATGCAAAATCACTTCCCAAATCATGTATACAACATCAATTAAGTTCCAATTCCGCACCAATTCAATTAAAAACACATCAATCCCTCAAATTATCATGCTGGCCAAATTTTCTCCCTTCTTAATCATGCATGATTTTCATCTTTCTCAAGTTAATTCTAATTAATTACCCTTAATTCTATGCATATATACTTAGTCTAGCTAGAGAGATAACTTACCTCAATTGGAGCTCTTCTAAACTTGAAATTCTTTCTCTCTTTCTTGTCCTTTTTCCTTCAATTCTTCAAATAAAGACTTCACTTAGGGTTTTCTACTAATTAGTGGAAGGTTTATGGAGGGAAGGTGAGGATTCAAGCTTGAGGTTTGAGTGAAAATGGAGGATTTTGAGAGAATTTGGGAGAGAGAGAAAGAAACGGCAATATTTGGGGAAGCAGACAATAATTTTCTTTTTTTTTTTTTTAACCTTTTTTATATAGGTAATTATCTACAATTTAAATAATTATTATTATAATTTTTTTATTATGTCATGCTATAATCATCATGATGTCATAATTCCTAAAAAAAAATGAAATTTCCATTTTCTTTTTCACTTCTTCCACCATACCTCTTCATTTTTAATCTTGTTTTCAATATTTTAATTTCCTATATTTTAATAGACATTTAGATCAAAAGTCACCTCTAAGACTGAATTGACCAAATTGCCCCTTATCGGGTCTGATCAATTTTTCTAATTGCATTAGGTTACTTCCTGAACTCTGATTCGATTATTTGAACTTACTCTTTATTCTTTTCTGTAGTTTTCACATTACCATTGGTTTTGCAATTATCCCTAGGCCCGGGGTGTCCTAGGGTCCCACACGAATTTAGGGTAGCAACTGAGCTCGCAGTCACTTCCTGGTTTGGTCACCCATTGCCAGGACCTCGGCTCATTTAACTGATTATGCTTTGTTTTTCTTATTTCCATATCACCTTCATATGATTTCTATTAATTTTTATTTATGGCTTTTCTAGATAACTTAGATATAGTTCTAAATATCCTGACTATCTGGACAGACACTAGTCACCGAAACAATAGAATGTATAGACTACTTAGTATGGGGGTGTTACAATTCACCCCTCCCCCCTAAATAAATTTTGTCTCGAAATTTTACCTAGTATTAGTCTCTAAATAGTTGTGGCTGCTGCCTCCTCATGTCCTCCTCGCACTCCCAAGTAGCATCTTGACCTGAATGATGGTTCCACAACACTTTCACTAGAGGTATCTGCTTGTTCCTCAGCTGTTTCACCTCATGTGCCAAGATCTCTAAAGGCTCTTCCTCATAAGTGAGGTTTGGATTCACCTCAATCTCTTCTCCTGGTAGGATGTGAGATGGGTCTGATCTGTACCTCCTCAACATAGATACATGGAAGACATTGTGAACCCTTTCTAGTTTTAGAGGTAGTGCCAGTCTATATGCCAAAGGACCCACTCTTTCTAGAACTTCATACGGTTCGATGAAGTGAGGAATCAGCTTCCCCTTTCTACCAAACCTCATAATCTTCTTCCAAGGGGAAACCTTGAGGAATACCTTGTTACCCACAGCATACTCAATGTCTCTTCTTTTCATATCAATGTAGGACTTTCGACGATTTGATGCAGCTTTAAGTCTATCTCTGATAAGCTTAATCTTCTTCTCTGTCTATTGAACAATTTCTAGGCCAATTAATTTCCTTTCACCCACTTCGTCCTAACACAAAGGAGTTCTGCACTTTCTATTGTATAAAGCTTCATATGGAGGCATCCCAATGCTCGATTGATAGCTATTATTGTAGGCAAATTCAATTAAAGGCAAGTTTGTATCCCAACTACCTTCAAATTCAATCACATAAGCCCGTAGCATATCCTCCAAGATTTGAATTACCCTCTCAGATTGGCCGTCTATCTGTGGATGGAATGCAGTACTAAAGTTCAATCTAGTTCCTAAGGTTTTTTGCAAACTACCTTAGAATCTAGAAGTGAACCTTGGATATCTGTCTGACACAATAGACACCGACACTACATGAAGTTCCACTACCTCATCAATGTACAGTTTATCCAATCTGTCCAGGCTATAGTCCATCCTTACTGGCAAAAAGTGAGAAGACTTGGTCAATCTATCCACAATGACCTATACTGCATCATGATTCTTCTGTGTTCTAGGAAGTCCCATCACAAAATCCATTATGATCCATTCCCATTTCCACTCGGAAATTGGCAATGGCTGTAACAAACCAGCTAGCACTTAGTATTCAGCCTTCACTTGCTAATAAGTTAGGCATTTGGATACATAATCAACTATGTCTTTCTTCATACCCATCCACCAGTAGTGCTCTTTCACTGTTCTATACATTTTGGTTCCACAAGGGTGCATAGCAAAAGGAGAGTTATGTTGTCACACCCTACCCCTCCATAAGGCGTAACATGATCCCGTAGTATACCTAATGAATTACCAAACTTCATCTACTGATAACCCATTAAATACACTACAAGGGATTTTAAACCTTTTCTTACTTCTTTTTACAGTGGTGAGCACTATTGACAGGTGTTAAAAATTTTCTTTTACTAAAGTGAAACCAAATAACAAATATGAGTATCAATAATTTCTATAAAAATTTTGATAGAGTGCCATCTGTATTTTGAATAAAACAGTTCTTCAAAAACCTGTAAAAAGCACTTCCAATATTTTTCTCAATCACAAACTCCAATAACAATTCAACACAATAATTTTCTCAACATTTATCAACTCAGTTCAACAATCAATTTTTCAGTGTTTCCAAAAGATGAGATAAAAGAAACATGTCACAATATTTTTACAAGCCAAAATAATTTACAATTTTAGTTTACAACTGCTCAAGACCAAGTGCAATATATACATACAGTGTACATACATTACAACAAAACTACAAAATATGGTATACTTAATATACCCGGTGAGATCTCAAAACGTAGAATAAGCAGCCTACTCTGCTGCTCTGTCCGTCTGTCTACCTGCGACAGCAATGAAAAAGCTATCGCTGAGCCAATGTCTCAGTGGTGCACAACATTAAGAAAATACAATTTAAAAACATAAACCATAAATCATATGAACTGTGGATACTTAAAATCATAGTTGAATTCAAAAGACAGTGAATGTCATAAAGAATTAAACTCCATTTCACAATATCACAATAAATATCAATAAATCACACACACAGCTTAATCATGTTCCAAAGTTCAATTCGTCCCAAAAGCTGATGGCTAGTGAGGAATAACATAGCTAGCTAGCAATAATATGAGTACTCATTCTATTCGTCCTCAATAGGCACACACCTCAACACTTCAGCCAGAGAGGGAATTCAAAGTCAATTCGTCCCACTAGACAAGCTAGCGAGGAATTTAATCAATATACATGATAGTTGTGGTTTCAAACCATTTACAATATTTTTCAAGCAATAAGTATCCATCAAATATCATTCAAACAAATTTTCACAATTTAAACAATAACAGATAAATTGCCATAATTCATTTCAATTGAAAATTCAAAAGAAATAATTATTGTGCACAAACCTCTGATAAATGTCTCTTGGCTCTGAATCAGTGTTTCTTTCTCCTTCCCTGAGTCTTTGCTAATTGAAACACACAATTTAAAGTGTTTCAGTACTCATTTAAACTGTCTCTAACAATAAGGCTTAATAATTAATTTATTAAATTCTATTATTTTTCTTAGTCAACCTAAAATGTTGACCCTCGATGCACTCTAGGTGAATTAGGTTTAATGTTACCAATATGTCACATTTTATAGCCCTTTAGTGTTGGTATATGTTACCAATTTCATTTCTAAGTGTATTGCCTTTTATTGCAATTTATCGGATTTCGGTGTACTATTTTGACCTAGCCGGACGACCTAGTTCCCTCAGTTTTCGGGTTTCGGTCCAAACTATAAACTTGTAGGTCTATGTCTTATTGCACACGGGAAAAAATTTCAGGTTATTCTAAGTTGTGTAGACCAAGATATGGTCAATTTACCAATGCTGGACAGAATGCACTAAAATGGTAGGCTTAGGTCATTTCTAGGTCACTTTTGGTTCGGCCAGTTTTGGTACCTGAATTTTTGCAAGCTATTTGACTTGGTTCTGGCCATTTCTAGGATTTGGTGTCTTCATAAGAATTGTAGATCTATGTCTAAACTATTCATGGTAAAAATTTCAGGTCAATTGGACCTGTTTTGAGTGAGTTATGGTCAAACAACTAACTGCTGCCCAAATGGTCAATTTTCAGGCTTTCAAGTCACTAATCCGGATTTGGTCCTTTTTCAAGTCACCTTCTAGGTAGAATTTAGGTAAGCTTCCTTCATGAAAGTTGGCACATTTTGTGCCTAGTTTCACCTCTAATTGGTCTCATACCAATTGGAGTCACACACTTAAGGTTCTAAGCTAAAGTGTACACTGCCCTGTTACACATTATTCAACACTTACCAATTACACATTCAATACTTACCAAGTTTACCTTTCATGCCAATTCTGATTTGGTACCATAACATTAACACAGTTTACATCACATTTTGGTCATTTTGGGCAGCTTATAACCACTCTCAACATACACATTATAACTCAGAATTTTCAAAGTCCAATTACAATAATTTAACCACATGAACATACCTCATTTACATGTCCAAATCCAAACAATTATTCATATACACATGCTGCCACCATAAGTAACATAATTCAACAATATTTCATGGACTTAAACACTTCAATCTTCTTCGTGAGGCTGCCACAAGTTTACACATACCCATCAACTTCCATTTTCACTTTTCAAGCTTACAAATCAAACTTTACACATGGAATTCAACTTCAATACAATTAAACATTTAAACCAACATTCAAACAACTATTTACATGCAAGGACAAGCTGTTCATGGTGAGGTTTCATGGCTGTCGAAATGGCTTAACTCCAATAATTCATCAAACATAAAAAATTCTTCCATAAATCAACTACCCACAACATCCACTCAAAGTTTAGGGAAGCAAGATTGAAAAATACACACTTACTTCTTTTGGAGCTTAACCAAAACTTCACTAAACTTCTCAAAATTAACGGCTCACGCCGCAACTTCCCAGTGCGGTCACCCATTGCTATGGTTTTCGGCTCGTTTAACTTGGTTACATTTCATTGCTATTATTTTTTCTTTGTTTTTCTCATATTTTGCTTTCTTGTATTTTATTATTTTATGTCTCCGCACTAACATTTAAATGTAGTTCTAGGCATTCTAACTGTCTGGACAGATACTGGTAACCGGAATAGTAGAATGCACTATCGAACATAGGGATGTTACGTATGTGCTTCCTTCATAATGAATTGCCTCAATTCTACATCATTGGGAATGCACACTCTGCCCTGGTGTAACAGTAAGCCGTTATCAGTCACTGAAAATTCAAGTTTCTTGCCATCCTGAGCTTTTTCCATCAATTTCTGATACTTTTCATCATTTTGTGCTATTGTTTTAATTTGATCAGTTAACAATGGCTTCACTTGCCAAGTAGCTATCATTTGTCCCTCATCATCTATCTCCAAATTAGTATGCAATGCCCTCAACTCATGCATCATCGACAAAGGAGAAACCCTTAAACTAGCCATAGTCTTGTGACTTAAGGCATCAGCTACCATATTTGCTTTCCCTGGCTGATAATCTATTAAGCAGTCATAGTCTTTGATCAGTTCTAGCCACCTCCTCTATCTCAAATTCAACTCCTTTTGAGTGCCCAGATATTTCAAGCTCTTGTGATCTGTGTAGTGTAACATTTCTCCCAGTACAAATAGTATCTCTAGATCTTCAGAGCAAATACAATAGCTGCTAGCTCCAAGTCATGGGTAGGGCAGTTTCTCTCGTCTGGTTTCAACTGACATGATGCATAAGTAATAATATTTCGGTCTTGCAATAGTACACAGCCTAGCCCATTGTGAGAAGCATCACTGTATACAGTATACTCTTTACTCGGTGTAGGTAAAGTTAGGGCTGGAGCTTCAGTTAAACATCTTTTTAATTCATCAAAGCTTTGCTGGCATTTATCCGTCCACTAAAATTTTACATCTTTTCGGAGCAGCTTAGTCAGTGGAGATGCTAACATAGAAAACCCCTCTACAAAACGGCGATAGTAACCAGCTAGGCCAAGAAAACTGCGAACTTCTATAACATTTCTGGGTGGCTTCCAATTAAGGATAGCTTCTACCTTGTGTTAATAGTATGCCCTAGAGCATATCATTTTGTATGTATCTAGTACATATTTTATTAATAAAAGGAATTTCACTTTTTTGTTTATATAGTATATTTATGTGTAATTAAAAAGGTCCATTGATATTTTGTTAGAAATTATATTCTTAAGTTGTTAAGAATATGAGTGACAGTATTTCTAGCACAAAGTATTATAAATTGGTTCATAATTGAGGATACTTCACAAAGGACATGACTTATCGAAAAAGATTGTAATCATGTTTGTTCCCAAGTTATTTATATGAGATATAAATAAGATGGAGTGGTGAGTCTCATGCCATATAACAAACATGATAGGCACTTATACATGATAAGTAGGCCGAACTAGTGACGCTTATGACAAGCACATGCAGTTTACTCTTGTCAATGCATTGTCATATTTCATATCAGTGCATATAATCTTTAGACCTAAGATAACACAGTTATCTTGTATATAGGTGGCTTGAGTTTGATACTGCTTTCATACTTATACTGTGTATGGGTATATGGGCATGTGTTGGCTCCTACTAGTTATATATGGAGATAGGTATTGATCAAAATGGAATCCGTTATCTTAAATAAATAGGGATAAAATCCTATGTTCATTTAATTGTTCTTGATGTTTCAAGTTCCTGGTCAGGACAGATAGATTTAGTCAGAAAAGAGTTTCTGATAAGAAAATGTAATTAATCAAGAACTAGAATTAAAAGAGAACATAATGTTCATAGCAAATGGTGTTTAACATTAACCATGACTCCAACACGAATTGGGATTTTACAACGGAGAGATTCTAGTGCATGGTAACATATGATTAAAGGTTCATTTAAGGTATTCCTTAATACTGATTGGGTGGCCATGGCATACTATGCTAGGTGTCAACCATGGTCTATGAGATGCCTGAAATGATTTAGAGAAATCATTTATGATAAGAAAGAGTTCTAATAATATTAAGAGTTAATATCATTTCTCATTGCCAATAAGTAATGAGCCTAGTAAGTCACACATTTACACAAGCTAATCACCATTTAAAATGTGATTTAATTGATTAATTAAAGAGTTTAATTAATTAATTAATTAAAGAGGTTTGGTTTGCAATAAGATTGCAAAGTCCCTAGCATGACTCGAAACCAAAACTAGGTTATTGGATGTATAGTATAAATTAAATTTATATTTAATTTGATTAAATATGAATTAAATTTGAGAAATTAATTAATGGAGATTAATTAATTAATTAATTTATATTTGATATAAATTGATTTAAAGAGGAGAAATTATAATTTTGGATTGAGAACTCAAATTAAAGAGTAAGGGCAAATTGGTCATTTCACATGGTGACATGTGGCACCATGAGATGGTGACATATGGCACCAAATGAGCTTGCCATTTGTCTTCCACTCATGCAAGATGATAAAAGTCAAGATTCAATCTACCTTTGACACTTGGCTTGATGGGATTAAGTCAACAAAAGTAAGATTAAATCTAGTAGTGATATGTGGCAAGAGAGTTAATGAGATTTTAACCTAAGTATAAAAGGAAAAGAAAGAAGAAACAAAATCAATTCTTCTTCCTCTCTTCAAAGTGGATGGCGCCTTGGTGAGTCCATCTCCTTTCTTCTTTTCTCACTTGATTCAAAGAAAAATCCCTTGTTTTCTTTGAATTAAAATTGCTAGAAAAGGTTTTTAGTGTCCTAAATACCCATTAACCTTCACTAAAGCACTAAACCCCATCTTCAAGTGGTTGGCAAAGCTTGAGAGGCAAAATTTGGGGCTGCCATAGTTGCTTCTTGGTGTGCTTGTGGTGGACAAGCTAGAGGGACAACATTTGGGGTCCTAAAAGCATCCTAAGATTGCATTAATTGTGCATCAAGAGATTAGTATCTAAAAATCCCTCTTTTAGTTAGGGTTTAATTGAATTAAATGTTAATTCATAATCTTTAATGGAAAATGAAATTTTAATGCATGCTAAAATATGTTTTGGTATGCAATTGGGCATTGAAAATTGATTAGGTTCATAAAAAACTTAGTATGGTGCTTGTAACCTTAGAAATAATTTTGAAATTCAAGGTTCTAATGTCCAATAATCATGCTTCTACTCCTTCAATTGGTATCAGAGCCACTATATTTGCCATTAAGATTGTTCATGAGATTTAATTGTGTGATTTGGATCAAATTTGGATTGATCTAAAGCTTTTTGGATCTCACCATGGTGGCGGCATGAATGTGAAGAACACCCCTAGGGAGTGTTTGAATTATGCGCTTGGTTTATGGGCCAATCATGCAATTGTTGTATATCTTAAGACCCATAATTAGGCCCATACCTAATTAAATTGTTTAATTAGGAATTTTAATCATATAATTAATTTTTGAAAATTGTTTTCAAGGTATTAAATTTGGAAAAGGTTTCTAAATTTAAATTTACTTGAATGAGATTCAAATCTAAATTTTGGTTGAATATGTGATATTCAATTTAATCTTTAGCATGTATATTTTATTTAATTATTAAATTTTAATATGCATGATGGATGATCATGGACAATCAAAGACCAATGTGATTAGATTTATTTCTTTTATTCTTCTTTGGGATATAAAATAATTAATTTTATTTTAGAGGCATGTATTATAAATGTTGTAATAATTTGGGTTGTAATTTTATTTATTTGAGGACTTTAAATTCCATATTCTTGTAAATTCACCTTGGTATGCCAAGAATTACAATGTAATTAGATTACAAGAAGATTAAGGAGGTCAAGAGCATTGGTGGGACCAGTGGAAGGAAATCAAGATCAAGGATTGATTATGTACTCCTTCAGCAACTCTTATAAAATGAATGAATGAAATACACCTAGGAATGCCCTGATTCAATTCTTAGTGGCTCAAAATTGAATCTCTTAGAAAGTCCATGATCATACGATATTATTTGTTTATTCATGTATGCATGAGATGTATGTGAATGTATGCAAGTATATGATATATGCATGCCAATTGGATAATGTGCAAAGTGAGACCATAATAGTAATTAAGTCGACCACTAAATCTTCCAAACAAATGATTAAGTTGAAAATGGTATAATTAAAGTAATTATATCATGGCCCTCTATTGAGGCAATTATTTTAAGAAATTTTAAATACTTACATGAGATGCATTTATTTAAGAGATTTTCTTAAGAATAATTGTTAAGCATGAGATGTTGTAAATATGTAAATAGTTGATGGCCAATAATGGATGTGCCTGAGGACATTAAAATTATTTGCATGTTTACTAGCTTAATGGGATCAACTTAACTAATACAAGATAAATCAATAATGGATGTACCTGAGATTTTGAGCATTAGGGGCTAAATAAATGATTGAACCTCACATGAGATGTGATGGCAAGGAGTTACTCACTTATAGTTTATTGTAATTCCAATAATGGATGTGCCTGAGGATGATCAATAAGACTATAAGAATTCAATCACCCATTAGAAATCCATCCAACTAGGATTTCCATTTTCCTGCTTTGGAAGTGTAGGATTCGCTAAGTTAGTGGGAGGACCAATTTGATTAAAAGACCATAATCATTTTGGTTAATTACTTGATACATTTACTAATTAATCTAGTAATTTTTCTACAGTTAATTTTTCTGATAATAATGAGCACACAACAACCACCACCATCCAATATCCTTACGAGCATACTTGATCACAATAGGTTAACGGGACCTAATCTTTCTGATTGGCTCAGAAATTTAAAACTTGACTTGAACCTAGAACCTATTGGATATGTTTTAGACTCAAAGGTTCCTGGTCCCTTACCTCCAGAGGCCATTCAAGAGGAACTAGATACTTTGGACAAGTGGAAGGAGCATGATATGAGAGCCAAATGTTACATGCTTACTTCTATGAGTAATAAGTTATAGAAGCAGCATGAAAATATGCAAAATGCAAGTGAGATCCTCCTTCACCTGTAAGAGTTGTATGGTGAGCACAACAAGAATGCTAGGTATGAGATATCTAGACAGCTATTTCGCATGAGGATGTCTGAGGGACAGAATGTAGGAGATCATGTCCATAAGATGGTTCGGCTTAGTGAGCAGCTGGAACATCTTGATTTTCACATGGATTTCCAACTGCAGATGGATCTGATCCTTCAGTCCCTGACTGAGTCATTTGAAAATTTTGTGACAAATTTCCATATGGCAAAGCAAGAGTATACTTTGGTTGAGTTGCTTAACATGCTGGTTATTGCCTAAAAGAATATGCCTGGTAATAAAGGAAAAGAGGTGGCTTTGATTGCATCTTCTTCTTATGCTGGAAAGTCCAAAAAGAAGAAGGCCAATAAGAATAAGAAACCTCAAATTCCTGGACCTTCCAAGAAGATAGCCAAACAAAAGGGCAAGACCGAAGCTGACAAAGGCAAGGAAAAGTATTTCCACTGCCAGAAGGATGGGCACTAGAAAAGGAACTGCCCAGAGTATCTAGCTTCTCTGAAGGACAAGAAGGATAGACCTTCAGAAGGTATGTCTGTGTCTTGTTATTTAGATTCTGATGATACTTATAGTTCATCTACAGCTTGGGTTTTAAATACTGGTGCTAGTTCTCATATTACTTTTGATATGCAGGAAGTAGCAAGTAGTAGCAGCTTGCAGTTATGAGATATTAGACTCCAGGTTGGCAATGGCTCAACTATTGAAGCTTTAGCTATAGGATCTAAATCTTTATACATGTATGAACATGTTTTGTATTTAAATAATGTTTTGCATGTACTTGACGCTTTTAAGAACATCATTTCTATATCTAGTTTGACTAGAAATGGCTATGAATTCAGTTCACAAATGATATTTGCAATATTAATTTTGGAAATAAATATGTTAGCTCGGGTTATATGCATGATGGACTTTATTATTTGGATAATAATGTTAAGTACGAATCTAATGCAAGCAATCTAAATGAATGTAATGCCATGATGAAAATCAACTCAAGTTCAAAATATATTTGGCATTTAAGATTAGGTCATGTTGCAGAAGATAGGATTGTAAAGTTGGAGAAAATGGAAATTTTATCCTCATTGGGTTCTGAACCTACTCCAACTTGTAAATCCTGCCTTCAAGTCAAATTAACTAGATCACCTTTTGTTGGACAAGTGTTAAGAGCTGAAAATATTTTGGAATTGATACATAGTGATGTACGTGGCCCATTTAAGGAAATGGCTAGAGGCGGTTTTCATTACTTTATTACCTTTACTGATGATAAATCAATGTTTGGGTATTTGTATTTGATGAAATATAAACATGAATCTTTTGAAAAGTTTAAAGAATTTAAATGTGAAGTAGAAAATCAAATAGGAAAAAGTATTAAAACTCTTCGATCAGATCGTGGAGGTGAATACTTAAGTATTGAATTTGATTAATACTTGAAAGAGCATGGCATTGTCTTCTAACTGACTCCTCCAGGAACGCCACAACTGAATGGTGTATCTGAAAGGAGAAATCGTACCCTGTTAGATATGGTACGTAGTATGATGAGCTATACTAATATGCCAATCTTCTTTTGGGGATTTGCATTAGAATCAACTTTGCATATTCTAAATAGGATTCCATCAAAATCAGTTTCTTCCACACCTTATGAGATATGGCTTGGAAGAAAACCAAGTCTTAAGCATGTTAAGATTTGGGGTCCAGCTTATATTAAAAAACTGAACACTGATAAATTGGAAAAAGAAAGTTTTAGATATTATTTTTATTTGCCTACATCACAAGAGGTTGTGGTAAGCAGAGATGCCATATTTCTTGAACAATAGTTTATTCAAGAAGGTGGCAAAGGAAAGCAAATAGAGTTAGAATTGGAGAATTCTGACCAACCAAAAGATCAAATGGATATAGATCCATCTAGTCAACCTACACCTATTGATGAAACATCTACAGTAATTCCTCGCAGATCGACCAGGATATCTCACCCACCAGTGAGATATGATTTTCTTCATGAAGATGAACAAGAGTTGTTTACTCATAAAGAAATAGATCATGGAGATGATCCTCTTATCTATGAAGAAGCTAAATCAGACATAGACTCTTCAAAATGGATTGAAGCTATGAAATCCGAAATTGATTCCATGCATAAGAACCAAGTTTGGGACCTTGTTGACCCACTTGAAGTTATTGTACCTATAGGGAATAAATGGGTTTTCAAGAAGAAAATTGGTTCTGATGGAAATGTAGAAACCTATAAAGCAAGGCTAGTAGCGAAAGGGTTTCGCCAAAGGCAAGGAATCGACTATGAGGAGACTTTCTCGCCTGTTGCCATGCTTAAATCAATTAGGATTCTATTAGCAATAGTTGCATACTATGATTATGAGATTTGGCAGATGGATGTCAAAATAGCTTTTTCTCAATGGATACATTGATGAAAACATTTTCATGGAACAACCTAAGGGTTTTGAATCCCAAGATAGTTCCATGGTGTGCAAGCTAAAACGATCCATTTATAGGTTAAAACAAGCTTCGAGGAGTTGGAACATCCGTTTTGATGAAGCCATTAAGTCATTTAGTTTTATAAAAAATGTGGTGAACCATATGTATATAAGAAGGTTAGTGATAATGCTATCACTTTCCTTGTCTTATATGTGGATGACATTCTATTGATACATAATGACATAGGTATGTTGACAACTGTGAAGGTATGGTTGTCAAATACATTCTCCATGAAAGACTTAGGGGAGGTAACCTATATTCTTGGAATTTGCATCTATAGAGATAGAGCAAAAAGAATAATTGGTTTATCCCAAAGTCTATACTTGGAAAAGGTGTTAAAGAGGTTTAACATGCTTGATTCCAAGAGAGGATTGGTACTAGTGAGACATGGTATCCACCTTTCTAAAGAGATGCCTCCAAAGACACCAGAAGAAAGATAAAATGGCCAGGATTCCATATGCTTCGACTATTGGAAGTTTGCTGTAGGCAATGATGTGTACTAGGCCAGATATCGCATATGCTGTTAGTTTGACTAGCAGGTTTCAATCCAATCCAGGTTTGAAACACTGGATAGCTGTCAAGAATATCCTTAAGTACTTGAGAAGAACTAAGGATTTATTCTTGATTTATGGAGGTGGTGACTTACAATTGGATGGTTATACTGATTCTGATTTTCAATCAGATATCAATGATAGAAAGTCTACCTCTGGGTTTGTGTTCACTTGTAATGGAGGTGCAGTTAGTTGAAAGAGTTCCAAACAGAGTACGACTGCTAATTCCACTATAGAGGCCGAGTATATTGCTGCATTAGATGCTGCAAAAGAGGCTGTTTGGATAAAGAAGTTCGTGACAGAACTTGCAGTAGTTTCTTCCATTGAGTTAGCAGTTCCTCTCTACTGTGACAATAATGGAGTGGTCATACAGGCTAAGGAACCCCGGTCTCACCAAAAATCCAAACACATAGAAAGACATTACCATATTATCAAAGAGATAGTTGGGCGAGGCGATATAGTCATGCAGAAAATAGCATCAGCTGAAAATCTAGCTGATCCATTCACAAAGCCTATGTCACAAACTCAGTTAGACCGACATCTTGAGAAGATGGGTTTAAGATATTGTAATGAATGGCTCTAGTGCTAGTGGGAGATTTTTAGTAGTATGCCTAAAGCATATCATTTTGCATGTATCTAGTACATATTTTATTAATAAAAGGCAATTTCACTTTTCCATTTACATAATATATTTATGTGTAATAGAAAATGTCCATTGATATTTTGTTAGAAATTCTATTCTTAAGTTGTTAAAAATATGAGTGACAGTATTTCTAGCACAAAGTATCATAAATTGGTTCACAATCGAGGGTACTTCACAAAAGACATGACTTATCCAGAAAGATTATAATCATGTTTGTTCCCAAGTTATTTATGTGAGATATAAATAAGATGGAGTGGTGAGTCTTATGCCACATAACAAATATGATAGGCACTTATACATGATAAGTAGGCCAAACCAGTGATGCTTATGACAAGCACATGGAGTTTACTCTTGTCAATGCATTGTCATATATCATATCAGTGCATATAATCTTTAGACCTAAGATAACACAGTTATCTTGTATATAGGTAGTTTGAGTTTAATACTGCTTTCATACTTGTACTGTGTATGGTTATATGGGCATGTGTTGGCTCCTACTAGTTATATATGGAGATAGTGTTGATCAAGATGGAATCCGTTACCGTAAGTAAATATGGATAAAATCCTATATTCATTTAATTGTTCTTGATGTTTCAAGTTCCTGGCCAGGATAGATAGATTTAATCAGAAAAGAGTTTCTGACAAGAAAATGTAATTAATCAAGAACTGGAATTAAAAGAGAACATAATATTCATAGCAAATGGGGTTTGACATTAACCATGACTCTAGCACGATTTGGGATTTTATAACGGAGAGATTCTAGTGCATGGTAACATATGATTAAAGGTTCATTTAAGGTATTCCTTATTACTGATTGGGTGGTTATGGCATACTATGCTAGGTGTCAAACATGGTCTATGAGATGCCTGAAATGATTTAGAGAAATCATTTATGGTAAGAAAGAGTTCTAATGATATTAAGAGTTAATATCATTTCTCATTGCCAATAAGTAATGAGTATAGTAAGTCACACATCTACACAAGCTAATCACCATTTAAAATGTGATTTAATTGATTAATTAAAGAGTTTAATTAATTAATTAAAGAGGTTTGGTTTGCAATAAGATTGCAAAGTCCCTAGCATGACTTGAAACCAAATCTAAGTTATTGGATGTATAGTATAAATTAAATTTATATTTAATTTGATTAAATATGAATTTAATTATGAGAAATTAATTAATGGAAATTAATTAATTAATTAATTTATATTTGATATAAATTGATTTAAAGAGGAGAAATTATAATTTTGGGTTGAGAACTCAAATTAAAGAGTAAGGGCAAATTGGTCATTTCACATGGTGACATGTGGCACCATGAGATGGTGACATGTGGCACCATGAGATGGTGACATGTGGCACCATGAGATGGTGACATGTGGCACCATGAGATGGTGACATATGGCACCAAATGAGCTTGCCATTTGTCTTCCAATCATACAAGATGATAAAAGTCAAGATTCAATCTATCTTTGACACTTGGCTTGATGAGATTAAGTCAACAAAAGCAAGATTAAATCAATGGTGACATGTGGTAAGAGAGTTAATGAGATTTTAACCTAAGTATAAAAGGAAAAGAAAGAAGAAACAAAATTAATTCTTCTTTCTCTCTTCAAAGTGGATGGCGCCTTGGTAAGTCCATCTCCTCTCTTCTTTTATCACTTGATTCAAAGAAAAATCCCTTGTTTTCTTTGAATTAAAATTGCTAGAAAAGGTTTCTAGTGTCCTAAATACCCATTAACCTTCACTAAAGCACTAAACCCCATCTTCAAGTGGTTGGCAAAACTTGAGAGGTAAAATTTGGGGCTGCCATAATTACTTCTTAGTGTGCTTGTGGTGGACAAGCTAGGGGGACAATATTTGGGGTCCTAAGAGCATCATAAGATTGCATCAATTATGCATCAAGAGGTTAGTATCTAAAAATCCCTCTTTTAGTTAGGGTTTAATTGAACTAAATGTTAATTCATAATCTTTAATGGCAAATAAAATTTTATTGCATGCTAAAATATGTTTTGGTATGTAATTGGGCATTGGAAATTGATTAGGTTTATAAGAAACTTGGTATGATGCATGTAACCTTAGAAATAATTTTGAAATTCAAGGTTCTAATGTCCAATAATCACGCTTCCACTCCTTCACCTTGCTGGGATCTACCTTAATGCCTTCAGCTGATACAATGTGCCCTAAGAAAGTAATTTCCTTCAGCCAAAATTCACACTTCGATAATTTAGCATACAACTATTTCTCTCTTAAGGTTTATAGCACAATCCTCAAGTACTTATCATGCTCCTATGTACTCTTCGAATACACCAAAATGTCATCAATGAATATCACAACAAACTGATCTAAATATGGCCTAAAGATAGTATTCATCACGTCCATAAAAGCAATTGGAGCATTAGTCAACTCGAATGGTATTACTAAAAACTCATAGTGGCCATATAAAGTTCTGAAAGCAGTCTTAGGAATGCTCTGCTCTTGCACCCTTAATTGGTAATAACTCGATCTCAAATCAATTTTGGAGAACACAACTGCATCCTTCAACTGATCAAACAAGTCATCTATGCAAGGCAGTGGGTATCTATTCTTTATGGTCACCTTATTCAACTGCCTGTAGTTGATACACAGACGGAGAGTACCATCTTTCTTCTTGACAAACAGAACTGGTGCTCCCTAAAGTGACACACTAGGGCGGATGAAGCCCTTGTAAAGCAATTCTTGCAACTGCACTTTCAACTCCTTCAACTCAGTAGGTACCATTCTATACGGAGTAATAGAGATTGGGTCCACACCAGGCATAACCTCTATTTCGAACTGCACTTCTCTTTCCAAAGGTAACCCTAGCAATTCTTTAGGAAACACACCCAGAAAATCACATATAGTAGGAATATCCCTCAATGCTAGATTCCTTACTTGGGCGTCTATCACGTGAGCCAAATATGCTTCACACCCCTTCCGAATCATTTTTTTAGCAAGTGCAGCTGAAATAAGGTTTGATGGCAGTAACTGCCTCTCCCTATGTATTACCACATCACCATACTGAGGGAGACTAAAAGTGATTATCTTCAATCTATAGTCAATCATTGCTTAGTGTCTAGCTAGCCAATCCATGCCCAAGATGATATCATAATCTTGGAAGGGCATTTTAATCAAATCAGATAGGAAGGTGTGTTCTTGAATTACCAAAGGGCATTCCTTATACACCCTATTTACTCTGACCTCTTAGCCTAATGGACTAGTTACTATCACATCAAAGTCCATTTTCACACATGAGATAGTAGCAGAACAGACAACACTAGCACTAACATATGAATGTGTGGAGCCAGGATCAAATAACACATAAGCAACTTGGTCAAGGATAGAAAAAGTACTAGTTACTACATCCGACGTCTCAGTCTTCTCTCTCTGACTCATCATGTACACTATGGCTAGTAAGCCACTTGGCTCTAGCTGATTTACTGTACTCTGGCCACCAGGTGTACTACTCCTACCTCTGCCTCTGCCTCTACTAACTTTTAGGTCAAAAGTCACCTCTAATGGACATTTAGGTCAAAAGTTACCTCTAAGAGTGAATTGAACAAAATGCCCCTTATTGGGTCTGATTAATTTTTCCAAATGCACTAGGTTACTTCCTAAACTCTTATTCGATTATTTAAACTTGCTCTCTATTCTTTTCTATGGTTTTCACATTACCATTAGTTTCGCAATTATCCCTAGGCCTGGGGTGTCCAAGGGTCTCACACGAATTGAGGGTAGCAACTGAGCTCGCAGTTACTTCCCGGTTCGGTCACCCATCGCCGGGACCTCGGCTCATTTAACCGATTATGCTTTGTTTTTCTTATTTCCATATCACCTTCATATGATTTCTATTAATTTTTATTTATGGCTTTTTTAGATGACTTAGATATAGTTCTAAACATCCTGACTGTCCGGACAGACACTAGTCACCGGAACAGTAGAATGTATAGACTACTTAGTATGGGAGTGTTACATAACTTCCACCAATGTCAATTACATTAAGTATCCTTGGCATACGAAGGTGAAATTACAAAAAAAAAAAATGAGCATACAAGCGCATATAAATAAATTTACAACCAAGAAAAATTATAACAACTTTATAATACAAGCCCCTTATATATAATAAAATTAATATATATTCCCATGAAAATAAAATAAGTAAACTAATCACATAGGTCTCCTAAGTCCATGATCACCCATCATTTATAAACATTCATTCAACATTTGAATAAAAAAATATTTTGAATATCTCATATTCAAAATAAATAAAATCTTTTGGAATCTCATCCCAAAATCATGTTGTTTTGATTGAAAATATAGTTAAACACTTTAACCATTAGAGAAAAAAATAAAATTTGAAAAACATGCCTTTCAGCATAACACTTCAAAATCATTTTCTTTTCTTTTTTTTTATTCCCAACCAACAAACAACATGAAATTAAGTTCCTAATAGCAAAATAGGGTGGCTCTAATACCAATTAAAAGAAAAATACAACCAAGGTTACAAAAATAGCAATTTTAAATTTTGAAATCCTAAGTGTTTCATGCAACTTATACAAGTTGGTTTTACCATTGCAAAAACACATACTAGTTGATTATAACTCTTGTAATCAATTGCTTTTAGCCTATTTGCCATTAAGAAACTAAAACCATAAATATAATTAAGGTTTAGGGATTTTACCCTAATAGGTGCAGAATTAAATCTAACACCACATCCGGGAAGCAAAGATCTCCAATTGTTGGTCCTCTAGTTTATCCATATGAACAACCTAATCAAAGCTCTAACTTAGTACCAAAATCCCTTTTGTGCTCCCTCTCTTCATTTGGCCAATAACTTGCACAAGAAAAGGATTTAGGTTTCTTTGGTTACCTTATGGAAGAGTAGAGAAATAATTTTCTAGCATTCATTTAATAGTAACAACTTCTAATTTCTCTTGAATTAAACTCAAGAAGGAAGAAGAAAGTGTTTGGCTTGAGAGAAAATGAAGGAAGATGCCACACCTTATCCTTTCATAAGATATGACATGATCTCGTAATATGCCTAGTGAATTACAAAACTTCATCTACCGACAATCCATTAAACATACTACAAGGGATTTTAAACGGATTCCAATTCATTTTTAATTTAACTTGGCTATAAAAGGTTTAATAATGATTCTTTGATTCAAGAAAATACCATGAAATTAATTAAGAAATGAATAAGTATTTTTAAAACTTTAAGAAATTTAGCGAAAAAACGGCATGGTGATGGCTAAAAACTCAAATATCAAAAATTTAAACTTGTTTAATAAAACCTGTAGCAATAAGGGGATATCATCAATCCATCAAATCATTAAACCCACATTTCATCAATTATTCCTTCATTCACAACCAAAAGGAATAATTCTGACAAAGTTATATTCATTTGATTACAATGAAATAATATTACATTAAATTTTTTTTATACAACTGCTCCAATAATTCTTACATATACATATAGTTCAAATTTACATCAAAAGCAAAAGTCAAAAGGGTAACCTAAAGGTATACCCTGCTGGTACAACAAGGTAGTGTCTATTACTCTTACTATGCCGTCTTTTCTTTTCCTTTACCTGAGATAGTATAAGAAAAAGCTATCGCTAAGTATATAAACTCAGTGGTGTACAACTATCAAATTTTTAAAAACCATCATAAAACATAATTTATCAAACCATAATAAAGTATTTAAAATGTTCAAACTTTCATGAAATATAAAAACAGCAATGATGTTCTCAAACATCAACAAATTGTTATTTTCAAATCATTTATTTTTATAGCATATGTAACACCCCTCACCCGACTACAGTGTAGCCGAGCAAGGCGTGCTACATTCGATGCCGAAGCACCTTAACTTATCCTACTTTATTTCTTTAAAATTTTTGTTCTCGTTATATTTTAATATCAATTATTTTTAGACGGAGAAACCAGCAGAGTTTCCTCTATTCTATTATCAGTTGGCGTACTTCACTATTCACCTGCTTGAAATTTTCAATAATATTTTACAATAAAAATTTCATCAATTATTTTCATTATTCACCATCTCATAATTCACATCTCATTCATATATCTCAATTTCATATTCATTTCTATGCATTTCCATTCATGCACAATTTATATATATAAATTCTCAAGTTTCATTAATTTACATGATTTACAGACTGATTACCTAAATTCATAATTTACATGATCTACAAATTAATTACAGTTCTATAATCTATATTTCAACATACAATTCATAGTTTACATTACAATTAATAACTAATTATAATGTACAAAATACATAATATAATCTATATGGGCCCTATCTACATGCATTACTGAGGAGGTAACAACCTTGAGCAATCTGTAGATCAGAACTCCAAAATCTCTATTTGGGATTCGCTGGGCTTTAACTTCAGTACCTGCGCGAGGAAACAAATCCATCGCGCTAAGCATTGCTGCTTAGTGGCACAATAATATAACAAGAAATAATGTAAACAAATAAAAAATAATTGGAGCATATTTTCTATACTCAAGAATTTTACTGGGTTCATATGAAATTTACCATACAGTACATTTTTTTTTGTCATTTATGTAGTACATTTTTTTTTTGTCATTTATATTGCTCTCTAGAATCACTTCTTTGATAAGTTTACAATAATCACTTATATAATGTACAAATAAATCTAAAATTTATACTTATATTTATATTCTTATGAAAATTACATTTGTAATGTTATTTAAGTTATAATTCTTCTACTAGTCTTTTTATCACTTCCTTGATACTTTCTAAGTTGTTTACAATCATTTTGTAATATTTAAAATTTTTATAACTAATTTAATTTATTTCAGATCATTCTAAGGAACAAATTTTTGGAGGTAATCTAATTTATTTCGAAACTTCTTCTCATTTATTTACTTTCTAGCATTTTTAATTGCTAATATTCATAACTTATTTAAATAAATTAGACTGCCCAAGTAACCTACGACAGGCTGACTAAACTGGATAACGGGTCGTTGGCACTGGACACCGCGGTGCCTCAGGCCGTCATACCATGGGACGCAGAACGTCAACCATGTATGCAGTCAGTATGGCTAAAAAGCCATGATAACACATAATCGGGCATTAAGCCATGAGTGCGGGCATTAAGCCATGAGTGCGGGCATTAAGCCATGAGTGCGGGCATTAAGCCATGAATACGGGCATAAAGCCATGAATACAGGCATAAAGCCTTTCGCAGTACTACTAAAACAATACCCTATTGGCATGCCAAACTATCCAATCTGACACACATGTCTAGACAATACAAGGGCACATAATATCATTAAATATTAATATATTGTGTTTTATGACTTCATTATTTCATAATAATTTTTAATTATAATGTATACATTCATTTGATCATATATATGATCACAATTCACATCAATTATTCTTTTATATCACTGTACTCAAAGTATTTTTTCTTTCTACAATAATGAGAATTAATGTCTCATTCATACATTAATATGGTTCATTTATTCATTTATTATGTTATTCATATTGATCATAATTCAAAACAATGGTTCACATGTACCATTGTATTCAAAACATTTTTCCTTTCTCACTTATACATTTTATGAATTCTATTTGTGATGGGCATATAAGCCCTAACTACCTATTCACATCAATTAGGTGACTTACTTTTCATGTTTCAAGCAATCCATGAACATTTCATAGATTTCAAATTTATGGCCTTAATTTCCCTTTAACAATATAGTTCTTCCACTTTGTGTCTTTATATTGCTATTCACATTACTATTCACTTAAATTATTGAATTTTTAATGCATAATAAATTTATTGAACCTAAATTCACCAAGATACCACATTTTGCATTCTAAAGTGGTTGGTATTGGTTGCCAATACCATTTCAAAGCTTAGTATTAGTTATTCACAATTTTCAGATTTTAAGCACTAAGTTTACTATTCCATTGGTCATTTGTACAGTAGGAATTTGGCAACATTGTCTTCATGAAAGTTGTTTCTTATTGTGTCTAGTTACATTTCTTTTTTTGAATCACTCCATTTTGAGTTTTGTAGCTCAAGTTATGGCCTAAAAACCATAACTGGCCGGATTGACCTGTACCTAGATTTTCTGGGCAATTTGGTTCTGCCAGATTTGGTGACCTAAGTTTGGTTGGCAATTTGACTAGGTTATGGTTAGAATTTGGATTTGTGTTCCTCATGAAAGTTGTAGGTCTATGTCTCAGCTATCTGATGGTAAAATTTTAGGTCAATTAGACCCTTCTACACTGAGTTATGACCAAATGAATAAATACTATTTATTTGGTCATTTTGTCCAGGCAGAATGCAAGTCACCCAGATTAGGGTAATTTTTAGGTCAACTTGGTTTGGTTTTCTGGGCAGGCTTTCTTCACCAAAGTTATGCCATTATGTGTCTAGTTTCATGTCCAATTGGCCTTGCACCAATTGAACCTATACAACTCCATTTATGGCTCAAACAATACATTGGACTCAAAGGTCCAAATTTCATGCATGAGAATCAACACTCCCAAATTCAATCCTCCCAACTCCACAAACTTCATTTGACATGTTTGGCACTTCTAATGGTCATTAAATCATCTCAACATCATCAAATTCCAAGCAATAATACAAAAACTAAGTTAGGTCAAAACCCGAATTTATAATTTCAATCTCAATCATACATCCATGCAATTTGATTTCTAATGCCTTAAACTTCATTAATCAACTTCACTAACTAAAACAAAATCATCAAAACCATCAAATTCATTTACTTCCTAGGGCTTCCACAAATTGAAACTTCAACATATTCCAAGTTTTCTTTTCTTTTCATGCCATTTCAACTTAATCAAAGGGTATGGTTAGTGCACTAACCTCTTTAACCACTCTTTTGGCTTGTTGAAACCTTAGAATTTTTTTCACTTTCTTCAAATTTCTTGGTAGCCAAACACTTCTCCTTGGTGTGGGTGTAATTTTTAGTGAAGGTGGTTAGGGCTTTTAGGGTGAGGAAGGATGAGAATTCAAGCTTAAAGTGTGCTCCAATGGAGGTTTCTCTCTTCTCTCTTTCTCTTTTTCTCTTGTTATGGCTGCCCATGGTGAAGATGCAGATTGGTTTGTTAATTTGCCTCCTTTATCTCCTTTTTAATTGGTTTTTAGTGGCTTGTTGCAAGGTGATTGGGTGAGACCTAACTAATGACATCATGTGATGTCATATTTCCCATTTAATTCATTTTTTTTCTTTTCTTTTTTACTCATTTTCAATTTAATTTTTAGCAATATTTATTTATATTTTATGTCATAATAATTATTTACTTAACTGGACAAGTCGGCCAAAAATAATCTCTGAAGACGAAATGACCAAAATGCCCTCCTTTTGGCTTAACAGACTAAAATTGTCTGTACCAATTGAAAAAGTTTTCTAAACCTTTTCTTGGCATTCTAATACCATAGAAACCTCAATGACTCTTCTCTGGAGTCCCAAAAATTATTTTATGAATTTTCTCCTAGGTCTAGGGCTCCTAGTTGCGAGAACTGCAACTTCCCACTGGGTTACCCATCTCTAGGGCACCGGCTCATTTAACTTGGTTGTATTTTATTTCAAAAATTTTTCTTAAATTTTTCTTATTAATATTTGAGTTAATTATGGTTCCTCACTTTAGTTTAAATATTTTTCCAGACATTCTAGCTGTCCAGACCGACACCAGTCACCGGAACAGTATAATGTACGGAATGGATACAGTGAGGGTGTTACAGCATATTTATTAAAATAACTAAATCATTTGTGTTGCCAATATCACACAGTTTAAGTCATGACACAAAATTTCAAGATCAATGTCGTGTTGTACACTACGACAAAGCAATCTCAACCCCAAATAGCAGTTACTAATGGAGGAAGCAAAGCTAGCTAGCAAATATGAATGTATTCATCCGATCTCAACCTCAACTGTTAAGCCAGAGAGGGAAGGTAACAAATCAATCTCAACCCCATTAACCGTTATTAATGAGGGAAGCAATCAAAGTTTGCCATGCTAACTGTGCTTTTAAAATAATTTCCATTCAAATCACAATATTTCAAATCACAATATTTCAAATCAACATATAGGGTTGGCAACATCTCAATTTCACAAAGCACTTCTAAATTACATTCAATCCAGCCACCTCCTTGCTACAATAAAATCAATGGCCAAACATCTGCTTTTTCAATACAATAATACATTCTTTTCAACTTTAAAAATATTCTTAAAACAAGGTAAACATTTCTCAAATACAAAGGCAATTCACATTAGTTTCATTTGCAAATTTAATACACAAGAGAAATTCAACTTGTGCACAAACCTTATCTTAATCTCCTTACTTTGCTTTAATTCTCCCTTTACTTCAAAGTTCTCTTCTCCACTGAAAATACGCAATGTCAAAGGTTTTAATACTCATTCTAACTTCTACTAATAGCTAACTAATTAAATTCCTAAGATTACTACACATTCTCACTTTTTCAAATTTCAAGGTAGCCTTTGAACATGACCTTTAAACTCAATTTCAACCTAGTTCTAATTATAATTTATCAAAGTAATCTTCATGAAAGTTGTTCCTCTATGTCTTAGCTTTAATTAACATTTTGAATCACTCAATTGGAAGGTTTAGATCATTAGTTATGGTCAAAATACTAGGTACTGCTCCTAAGTGTCTTACCCTGCACTCACTTGGAAGGTCTCAGATTTTCTAAATTTTCACCAGAAATTGCACTCACTATTCAAGTACATTACTCCAAGAATTTGTACTAGGTCTCTAAAACAAAGTTTTAGGCCTTTGTCTTAAGTTTCTAAATCATTTTGTAGTACCTCAATTGGAGATGTATAAAGGAAGTTATGCTCCATTTACTACCCGGAGGTCATTGGGCAGAATTGCTAAGTTGTAGGAAATTTCAGTTTTGAAATTCTAATTTTCCCTAAACTTTCAACCACTTTGCCCTTCCTCCTGGGTCTAGGTCAAAACATGAAAGTTTTAGTTCTATATCTTATATGTATTTTTACTTTGGAATCATACAATTTGCATTTGTGTAGATTGAGTTATGGTCATTTTGCCAAAATTGTTCAGCTGACAAATTCTCAAGTTTCAGGTCTGTTCCAGAATCCAGTCAGATTTCTGGACTTACTTTATTTAGCAAATTTGGGTAGGTTACAACCAAAATTTAATATGAATTGTTCCCTTATGTCTCAAGATTACACAGGTTTAAGGATCACTCAATTTGGAGTTTTGTAAAGTGAATTATGCTCAATTAAGTATGTACTGTTCATTAGGTCAGTTTTCTAAATTCCAGGTTTTCATTCAAGGATTCTAGGCCCAATCGAGGTATCTTTTAGCCATTTTCAAGGCAAGTGTTCTGCATGAAAGTTTTAGCATTATGTCTTAGGTTTCATTTTCAATTAGTTTCACCTCAATTGGAGTTATGTACCTCAAGTTATGAGCATTTACCCCACTAGACTCAAGTTGTCCAGATTCAGCACTTAGGGTACCACATCAATTCACTTACTTTCTTCACTAATTCATTATTGTTTCTCACCAAGTGCATATCCATTAGTCATAATATAACCATATTAACATTAATTAAGCTCTATACTACAAAAGTCCTAATTGCATAAAGAAATCCTAACTTCCATCTTCCAATTCAATCAATTCAAGTTAATAATCATGTTTACTACTTTATTTCAAGCCTAGAAATCAAATTGAATTCGTCAAAACTCAAAAACCCCTAACTCTATAACCCTTAACCAACATTCCTTTCTTCAAATCATGCATAATTTCCATCAATTTCCATGATAATTTCTACAATAAAACTTAAATTTTACAAATTCATAACTAATTAAACTTAAATCTTCACTTACCTCAATTGGTCAATTTTCTATCTTCACAAATCTCCCAAATCACTTTGATTCCTTCCTTCCTTTCTTCAAACCAAGGGCTAATTTAAGGTTTTCTATGGATTTCCTATGAAAATTGTGGGAGAAATCAAGAGTTTAGAAGCTTGGCTTGAACAAAAATGGAAGAAGGAGTAAGAGAGGTGGACGGCAACATGAAGGAGAAAAAGAAGATGAAGATGATGATGCAAATGGTGATGTATTTATGTAGATATTTATGCCTTAAGTCAAATTTGTCTTATATTCAGAATATCAAATTTAATTATAATTTAAAATTTAAATTATATTTATCACAATTCAATAATTTCTTCTATGTCCTTTATTAATTTTTATACTTCTTTCCATTACTTAAATCCCATTCTAATATATCAATCTCACTCATTTTAATTGTCATTTCAGTCAAAACTCAACTCTTTAAGTGAATTGACCAAAATTCCCTTCATCGGGTTATAGTCCATTTTTTTCAATAATGCCGATTAAGTCCATAACCCGATGGTCGCTTCGATTTTTATTCTACTTATTTCAATTAATTTTCATCTCATTTTTAGTCCTCAAGTTGACTTTGAATAATACTATTCACATACCAGAATTAGTACTATTCAGAGCTTGGAATTTTCGGGATGTTACAGAAGAAGAAAGTGAAATCTCTAAAGTTGTCTTCCAAAAGGAAGACTTGGCCTTTTTATGCTTTAGGGATTCTCATATCCCTAAAGTATAAAGTAATCCCTAACATTTAGGGATTTAACCAAAAACAAGATGGCTTATACCACATTTAGGAATCCCATATCCCTAAAGTGGTCTTTTAATTTTTAACATTTAGAGATTTCAATTCCCTAAAGGCAATTAGTGGAAGACCACTAATCATTACTAACTTTACAAGTGCTAACATCTAATTCAATAATTAGATGTGTTTTCAACCTTTGATTGTGTCACTTGTCAAGTTTGTATTAATTAGGGATTTTAATTAAGCCATAGCACTTTAGCGATTTCCATATCCCTAAAGTGTTATGGAATTTTCTAACATGCCATTAAACTAATTTTTTCTCATGGCTTCTTAACCCATAATAGCCAAATAAATTCTCCTAACACATTAATTATTAAACTCTTTTAATTAATTAATCAAGCTTACATTTAAATACTTTAAATATTAGTTTAAATTCTTCCATTATTGAATTTAGTTTCAAGTCATGCTAGGGTCCTTGCAATCTAATTGCAAAGTAAATTCATTAATTTAATTAATCAAATTAATTATGCCTTGATCATTTTGTTCTTATGTATGTGACTTCTTATATTCATTACTAATTAGCAATGAGAATAATATTAACTCTTTAATATTATTGGAACTTTTCCATACCTAGAGTAAAATTCCCTTTTCACTCTTAGTTCTCATAAATCATGGTTAACACTTAGCATAGTGTACCATGAATTCCCAACTAGTGATGAATTAATTCATCCTTCAAATTTTGAACCTTGATCATATATACCATGCACTAAAATCTCTCCATTACATAATCCAGATTCCAGGTAGGGTCATGGTTATGTTAAACCATAATTGCTTAGAATCATATTTACTCATCTAAATTCTAATTCTTTATTAATAAGACTTTTCAATTAGATACTCTTTTTTTATTTAGTCTATCTGTCCTAGCCAGGAACTTTATTTATCAAGAACAATTTAGATAGGCATAGGATTTTATCCCTATTTACTTTGTGCAACGGATCCCATCTTGACTAAACATCTATCTCCATATATAACTAGTCGAAGTCAACTCATGTTTTTATACCCATACCTAGTACAAGTATGTAAGCAGTATCAAACTCAAACCACCTATATACAAGGTAACCATGTTATCTTTGGTCAAGAGATTATATGCACTATTATAATCTAGATGACTATGTATTGACAAGAGTAAACTCCATGTACATGTTATCTTTATATCACTAGCTTGGCTTACTTATCTTATAAGTGTCCACTGTGTTTGTTATATGGCATGAGACTTATCATTCTATCTTATTAGTGTCTCATACTAATTCATGGAAACAAATAGAGGTGATAGTCTATATGGATAAATCATATCCAATGAGATATCCTTAACTGTGAACCATAATTTATAGCATTAATGCGAGATTATTCTGTCACTTATATTCTTAAGATCTTAAGAATGGAACATCTAACAAGACGAGTTTGGTCTCTAATCCTTGTAAATATACTGAGTTTTGATTCTTATATTAGCTTTTGTATCTATCTTAATGTCAAAAGTTTGTTGTTTTTGATTATCAACTTGCTCTACCCTCAAGTCACATATATGTAAATTTCAGCTATATAAATGTCTTTTAAAACTATATATATATATATATATATATATATTTTGATTCTCTAACTTCACTAGTAAAAAAATAAAATCGATTGGTGTTTACTTCCTCTTATCTTTTGGAAATTTTCTTTTTATTTGAAAATGCTACCATAATTTGCGAACTTTTGTCATTGTGGTTAATGCAAAATGGATTCTTTTTGGTCTTGTGATAGTCTCCAATATGTTTTTGCTAAATTCATATTGTTGCATTTTTTTGCTTAAGGATGTTCACTATCCTTTAAAATATGGGTTGTGAATTCTCTTATAGTGTTTTACATAAGAATTATGTTTTTTTTTTTATTTATCTAAAGTTTCTATAATGTTGAGTTAGTGACATTTTTTTTGGGATCTTAACAACTATTCTTGCTAGTACCTTTAGACATGAGCTCTTATAGCTTCTTTTCTACCTAAAATTCTTTTTTTAACCCCTCCTTTAACAAATCTCTTTTTGTTTAAACCAAAATTTTTAACTTCCTTTATGATATCTTATGCTGCTATGTATGTAGTTATTCATGAACTTACCTTTTTTTATATTGTTGTTCTCCATATGTTGTTTGTGTTATGAAAATAATTGTGATTCATTTACAATTGTTTGGTCATGCTTAGTTTCTATAATGCCTTGAGTTGGAAATGGACCTTCTATGTGTGCTTTATATGCAGTGTTCTTATGACTATCATTCATTGCCATATGTTTTCATGTCTTCACAGCATATATATAGCTGCTAAGGTTGAATATGCTCCTTATAATGATGTTCCCTCGTTTGAAAAACTCTTGCACTATGTGTCTATGCTGAGCTATATTTGTCAAGCTGCTTCATACATATTAGCTATATTGCTTTAAGTTAACTTTCTCTATGCAATATTATTAGTTTTGATATATAGCTCTCTGTTTTATCTTATGATGGGATATTTTATACCTCTTGTGACTTGGTTTGGGTATGTATTTTTGTGTTTGGCATGTGTTATACTATCTTTTGATTTGGAAATGGATTTTTTATGTTTTCTTTCTATAATGCTTCTATCTTTATCCCTATACCTTTTCTCTTATCTATGGGTTAAAAGAGCTTGTGGTCAACAACTTAGGGGAGAATCTAGTATAGGTCCTCAACCTACCCCAATAACCTCTAACCTTCGATTATCCTATAGTGACTAGGAACTCTGAGTAGTATGTTCCTTTTTCCTAGAGGTTTGGACATCTCAGTAGTCCCGTTAACTCGAATTCTATCATTTTTTCATCACCCATAGGTTCCTAGAGCCTTTTGTAGCCCAAGGGTGAGACTCCCTTACCACTACTCTTGGTCCTACCCAAGAGAACCTTGTGAGGAACTTTTATGCAAACCTACGCTCTATCCATCAATCCAACCCTTCTACACTTGTCAGTTATGTTAATTAGTGAAGGGTCATCTGTGACACCCCTAACCCGTCTACAGTGTAGCCGCGCAAGGCATGTCACACTCGGTGCCGGAGCACCCTAACTTATCTTACTTTATTTCTTTAATAATTTTGAACTCGTTATATTTTAAAATAATTCATACTCTATGGAGAAACTACCGGAGTTTTCCCTATTTTATTTACTTTTGACGTGATTCACTATTTACCTGCTTGAAATTTTCAATAATATTTTACAATAAAAATCTCATCAATAATTCTCATAATCATCTCATTATTTCATGCATCATCTATATATTTCAATTCTGTCTTCAAACCCAAGCAATCTCATTCATGCTCAAATTACATAATTTACAAAATAATTACATAATTTCGTAATTTACATGATAAATAAATTAATTACATATGGAAAAACTAATTTATTAGTTTACACCACATTCCTATTAATTACCATTTCATAATCTACATTACAATACAATAACTAAGTATTTTATACAAAATACAAAAGATGATCTATATGGGCCCTATCTACATGCATTACTGAAGAGGTGACAACCTTGAATACTTCAGACATTTCTGCATATCAGAACTCCAAAATCCCTATTTAATATTCGCTAGGCTTTACCTTTAGTACCTGTACGAGGAAATAAATCCATCGCGCTAAGCATTTCTGCTTAGTGGCGCAATAATATAATAAGAAAATAATATATACAAAATACAGATAGAAATAAAACCTAATTTGCGTAATCAATAATTATTTTCATTTCATATGGAATTCCTAATATTAATTATCTTTTGTCATATTATATTGTTCTTTGGAATCACTTGTTTCCTAAATTTACTGTAGTGATAATGTACACTATACAGAATTAATAAAAATACTCAGTTTATATTCATATGGCAATAGAAGGTACATTTGAAATATTTAGCTAAGTTATACCTATTTTTGCAACTCTTTTATCATTTTACTTAACGATTTTTTTATGTGGTTTGGATCATTTCATAATTCTGACTAATTCTTTTCAAGTCTTATTAACTCATTTATTTGATTTCTAATATTTTTAATTGCTAATAGTCTTAATTTATTTCAATAAATTACACTGCCTAAGTAACCTATGATAGGCTGGCTAAACTGAATAACGGGTCGTTGGCACTAAACACCACGGTGCCTCAGGCCGTCATACCATGGGACGCGGAACGTCAACCACGTATGCAATCAAAATGGCTAAAAAGCCATGATAACACAAAATCGAGCATAAAAGCCATGAGTATGGACATAAAGCCATGAGTACGGGCATAAAGCCATGAGTGTGGGCATAAAGCCATGAATACAGGCATAAAGCCTTTCGCAATACTGCTAAAACAGTACCCTATTGGCATGCTAATCTATCCAATCTGACACACGTGTCTAGGCAATACATGGGCACATAAGTACCATTAAATATTAATATGTCTTCTTATTTCATTATTTCATTACAAGTTCCAATTATAATTTATAACATTTTAATTCTGTTCTTAGCAGAAGTACAAATTTCTAAATCACAATTTTGTATAGTTTATGCATTCATCATAATTCATACATTCCTTACATCATTCATTTTGGATCTCAGTTCACAACAATGGCGTTCATGTACCATTGTACTCAAAACATTCTTTTTGTTTTTGATATGCCATTAATTATGCAAAGTATAAATCTTTAGCTACAAAAAGAGGCATAAGCCCTAACTATCTATTTTTTTCATGATTTAGGTGCATTATCATTCATATTTCAAGTAGTCCATGAATGTTTCATGGATTTCAAATTTAGCTAAGTTTCCTTAAATCCTAGTGTCACTCAATTCCAAAAATTTAAATCAACTATTTATATTATCTATATATTAACCATTACAATAGCTTTCTAATTTATTATACCCCTTTCCTATATCATTGGGGTCACTCAACTTTACCATTCACATATTTTAGTGGTTACTATTCATTTGACCATCTCCATTCAAAGGTTGACCTTTTGATTCATAATAGATTTGTTAAGCCTAAGTTCACCAATATACCATATTTTACATTTTATTTTTGTTGGCATTGATTTTCAATACCATTTCAAAGCTTATTTCTTGAATATTTGAACTTAACATGTAAGGTTACTATTCATTTGGTCTTTTTTTTTTCAAAATATTGACTTTCTCATATATAATAGTTACATGAGTTTTAATTACACAGATTTACCACATTTTGGTTCCCAAAATTATTGGCATTAGTTGCCAATCATTGCTTCTAACCAATGGAGAATAAATCAGATTTTTAGTTTTTTGGGTGCTAGAGTTCACTGTTCCATTAGGCCACTCTACAGTGAGAATTTCGCCAAGTGTTCTTAATCAAAGTTGTTCTTTATTGTGTCTAGTTACATTTCACTTTTTGAATCAACCCATTTGGAGTTTTCTATCTTAAGTTATGGCCATTGCACCATAACTGGCCGGATTGCCTTTACCCAGAATTTCTAGGCAATTTTTGGTTCTGCCAGATTTGGTAGTCCAACTTTGGCTAGCAATTTCATTTAGTTAAGTTTAGAATTTGTGTAACACCCCTCACCCGACTACAATGTAGCTGAGCAAGTCGTGCTACATTCAGTGCCGGAACACCCTATCTTGTCTTACTTTATTATTTTAATAATTTGATCTCGTTATATTTTAATAACAATTATTTTTCCAAAGAGAAACCAGCGGAGTTTTCCCTATTTTATTATCAGTTGACGTATTTCACTATTCACCTGCTTGAAATTTTCAATAATATTTTACAATAAAAATATCATTCATGCTCATCATATTCATCTCACATTCAATTCTTGTAATTCACATACTCATTTGTACAAATCTATTCATACTCAATTCATATGTAAACATTCTCAAATTACATAAGCAAAATTTTCAAATTGCCTTAATTTACATAATTTACAAAATAATTACATAATTTCATAATTTACATGATCTACAAATTAATTACAGTTCCATAATCTATATTTCAACATACAATTCATAGTTTACATTATAAATAATAACTAATTATAATGTACAAAATACATAATATGATCTATATGGGCCCTATCTACATGCATTGCTGAGGAGGTGATAACCTTGAACACTCTGCAGATCAGACTCCAAAATCTCTGTTTAGTATTCGCTGGGCTTTAACTTCAGTACCTGTGCGAGGAAATAAATCCATTGCGCTAAGCATTGCTACTTAGTGGTGCAATAATATAACAAGAAATAATGTATACAAATAAAAATAATTGGAGCATATTTTCTATACTCAAGAATTTTACTAGGTTCATATGAAATTTGCCATACAGTATATTTTTCGTCATTTCTGTTGCTCTCTAGGATCTCTTTTAGCAATTTCTTAATACTTGCTAGGTTGTCTTAGTTATCTCATAATAAGTAAATTTTAATATCGGTCTAGTTCATTTCGATTCTTTTTAATAAATAACTATTCTAATTTATTTTAGGTCATCTTACTCATTTATTTTATTTAATTTCTAATATTTTTAATTGCTAATATTCTTAACTTATTTCAATAAAATTTTTTCTCTGCCCAGGTAACCTATGACAGGCTGACTAAACTGGATAACGGGTCGTTGGCACTGGACACCGTGGTGCCTCGGGCCATCATACCATGGGACGCAGAACGTCAACCACGTATACAGTCAGTATGGCTAAAAAGCCATGATAACACATAATCGGGCATAAAAGCCATGAGTGCGGGCATAAAGGCATGAATGCGGGCATAAAGCCATGAGTGCAGGCATGAGTGCGGGCATAAAGGCATGAGTGCAGGCATAAAGCTTTTGCAGTACTGCTAAAATAATACCCTATTGGCATGCTAATCTATCTAATATGACACACGTGTCTAGGCAATACATGGGCATATAGTACCATTAAGAGTTTATATGTTTTATCATTTCATTATATTTTTCGTTTATATTTTTATAGCATTCTAATTTTGTTTATAATGGAAACATAATTTTCAAATTCACATTTCTAGGTAATTTATGCATTCATCATAATATTCATACTAATTACAATTCACATTCATTTAATCTCATGTACCATTCACATTCAAAACATCTTTCCTTTCTCTTTTGATGGGAACCTAAATCCCAAATGACACTTTTATCACATTTTTTCATTCAACAATCTATTCATGTAAAGTACATTTCATACTTCAAGTTGTATTGCTAATATATTATGAACTCCATTGGTGTTGGGAGTATAAGTCTCAACAATCCATCTAGGTTAATTTCATTTCATATTCAAGTGGTATCACTCATGTTTTATTAAACCTACTAGTAATGGGAATACAAATCTTAATTATATATTCACATAACTTAAATGTTCATCAAGTCATTTAGGTAAATTACTATTTCTATTCCAAGTAATCCATGAACATTTCATGGATTCCAAATTTCATACCTTAATTTCCTCTACCAATTTAGTTCTTACACTTTATGTTTTTGTACTACTATTCACATTACTATTCACTCAAATTATTAACTTTTTAATACATAATAAATTTATTGAACCTAAGTTCTCCAAGATACCACGTTTTGCATTTTATTTTTGTTGGTATTGATTTCCAATACCATTTCAAAGCTTATCTTATGTTATTCAAAATTTTCAGAATTTATACCCTAGGTTTACTGTTTTGTTCATTTGTAAAATAGGAATTTGACAAAATTGTCTTCATGAAAGTTGTTGCTTATTGTGTCTAGTTACATTTGTTTTTTTGAATCACTCCATTTGGAGTTTTGTAGCTCAAGTTATGGTCATTTTACCATAACTGGCCGGATTGACCTGTACCCAGAATTTCTGGGCAATTTAGTTCTGCCAGATTTGGTGTCCTAACTTGGACTAGCAATTTGAATTGGTTAGGTTCAGAATTTGAGTTTATGTTCTTCATGAAAGTTGTAGGGCTATGTCTCAAATTTTTGATGGTAAAATTTCAGATCAATTGAACTTTTCTACACTGAGTTATGACCATTTGAACAAACACTATTTATTTGATCATTTTCCAGGGACAGCATGTTGGTCACTCGGATTAGGGTAATTTTTAGGTCAACTTGGTTTGGTTTTCTGGGCAGGTTTTCTTCACCAAAGTTGTGCCATTATGTGTCTAGTTTCATGTCCAATTATTCTTGCACTAATTGAACCTATAAAACTGTAGTTATAGCTACCCAAACCTGCTGCACTCACACCCAGTCCTGCAGGTCACCAAGGGCAGCATGCCTAATCTCATCTCCATTATCCTTACTCACTTCAATTCCTCCTCACACACATTCAAATGGTCACTAATTGACCATTACAAGGTTAGTATACCATTACATAAGCAAAACTCTAATTTTTCACAAACCCTAATTTCCAAAGTGTCCATTTCATACTATCCATGCCATCTAACACATCCAATCACAAATTCCTACTAAGCAACTCCAATAAACACATTTTATTTCATTTAAATTCATCAATTCCCATAGGTACACATGCTGACCAGAATTCTTCTTCCATCAAACATGAATAATTTCTCAATTTTTTTCTTGAAATTCTTTCCATTTTCATGCTCAAATTTAAGTTTACTAAAAGAATATGGAAGAAAGTAGCACTAACCTCTTTTAACCACTTTCTTGGCTTGTTAAAACTTCAATCTCTCTTCAATTTTCTGCTACTTAAAGTTTCCTCAAGGTGTAAGATGAAATTTTAGTGAAGACAACTAGGAGTTTTGGGGTGAGATAAGGGAGAAAACGAAGCTTACAAGCTTCATCAATGGTGGAACCCCTTCTCTCTCTCTCTCTCTCTCTCTCTCTCTCTCTCTCTCTCTATGGTGCGGCTGTTTGAAAATGAGAGTGCAGATTGGTTTTTCATTTTGTCTCTTTTTAATTAGTTTTTATCCCTTTTAATTAGTTTGTCAAGTTGTTATTGGGTGGAGAGTGATGTCATAATTCCTAATTTTTTTCATTTTTCTTTCCTTTTCTTTTCTACTCATTTCCAATTCAATTTTTAGCAATATTTATTCATATTTTAGATCATAATAATTATTTACTTAACCGGATAAGTTGGCCAAAAATCATCTCTGAAGACGAAATGACCAAAATGCCCTCCGTTTGGCTTATTAAGCCAAAATCGTCTGTACCGATCGAATAATTTTTCTAAACCTTTTCTTGGCATTCTAATGCCATAAAAACCTCAATGACTCTTCTCTGGAGTCTCAAAAATTATTTCACAAATTTTCTCCTGGGTTTAGGGCTTCTAGCTGCGAAAACCGCAACTTCCCACTGGGTTACCCATCGCTAGGGCACCGGCTCATTTAACTTGATTGTATTTTATTTCTAAAATTTTTCCTAAATTTTTCTCATTAATATTTGAATTATTTATGACTCCTCACTCTAGTCTAAATATTTTTTTAGACATTTAGCTATCCAGACCGATACCGATCATTCAAACAGTAGAATGTACGAAATAGCTACAGTGAGGGTGTTACAATTTGAGTTTGTGTTCTGCATTAAAGTTGTTCTAAATTGCCTCAGCTTTCCATTGATATAAATTTCAGGTCAATTGGACCTTTCTACACTGAGTTATGACCAAATGAATGAACACTGTTCATTTGGTCATTTTGCCCAGACAGAATTGGTGCTACCCGGATTTGGTCAATTTTTGGGGCATCCTAAGTTTAGTTTCTGGACAGGGTTCTTTCATCAAAGTTATGCTATTATGTGTCTAATTTCATGTCCAATTGTCCTTGCACCAATTGAACCTACACAACCCAAGTTATAGCTACCCCAACATGCTGGACTCACATCCAGACCTGTAGTGCACACTGGACAGCATACCTAACCTCAATTCCCATGGCACAAATCACTTCATTTCCTAATCAAACATAGCCAAATGGTCACTAATTGACCATTAGAACTTCAATTTACCATCAATATGGCCAAACCCTAATATAGCTCAAAACCCTAACTCAAGGTCTCAAGGTCAAGCATACTCAATCCATACAACTTTCAATACATAACAACTCATTAAACATCATCACTAAACTTATTTACATCCATAAAAAGCATCAAACTCCAATTAATCCATAGTTGTCGAAATTTACTTCCTCCATAAGTTGTCATTTCCTTTTTATTTCATGCAAATTTCAACTCTTCTTAAGTCCAAATCAAGAATAAAGAAGAGAGATAAGGAGATTAAGCACTAACCTCTTGGGTGTAGAATTTTTCCAAGCTTTATATTCTCTTTCTCTTCAATTCTTGGTAGCCAAACACTTTCCCAAGAGGAATTGACAAGGTTTAATGAAGGAACTTAGGGTTTAGTGGTAGAGATTCAAGGTTTTGTAAACTTGATAAAAGAGCATCAATGGTGAAAAATGGAAATGGGTTTCCGAACAGCTGAAAAAAAGAGGAGACAAATCTGATTTTTCTTTGATTTTTATCTCTTTTAAGTGTTTTATGAGTGCTTATTGGGTTATGATTGGCTATGGGGTTTTTATTGCATCATGCTTATGTCATAAATGCCTTTTTGTTTGATTTTTCTTTCTTCTTTCTTAAATATCATTTCTAATTAAATTTTTACCAATATTTATTTATATTTTATGTCATATAATTTATTTACTTAATTGGACAAGTTGGCCAAAAATCATCTCTGAAGACGAAATAATCAAAATACCCTCCGTTTGGCTTATTGAGCCAAAATTGTCTGTACCGATAAAAATTTTTTCTAAACATTTTCTTGGCACTCTAATTCCATAGAAACCTCAATGAATCTTCTCTGGAGTCTAAAAATTTATTTCATAAATTTTCTCCCAGGTTTAGGGCTTCTAGCTGCTAGAACCGCAACTTCCCACTCGGTTACCCATCACTAGGGCACCGACTCATTTAACTTGGTTGTATTTTATTTCTAAAATTTTTTCTAAATTTTTCTTATTAATATTTGAGTTATTTATGACTCCTCACTCTAGTCTAAATATTTTTCTAGACGTTCTAGCTGTCCGGACCGGCACCGATCACCGAAACAGTAGAATGTACGAAATTGCTACAGTGAGGGTGTTACATCATCATCACACCTGCCTTTCTAACTAAGCACCTGGGGTTCCTCAATGCTGGTGCAGTTGTCTCTAACACTCATCAGTGGATTACAGAGCCTTTCTTTCCTAAAGACCAATTTAGGATTTTATCTCAGGGTAACCATACTAGAGACCCTATTCATCTCCCTGCTGCTCAACTTGGGCTATCCCTAAAGTTGTATACCACATAGTCACCCATGAGATTATCCTTAAAGCTGGTCATAGGTCTAACTTTACTTATAATGATATGTTTGTTATGATCTATCTCTTAGAGCAGCGTCCTCTAAACCTCCCTGTACTCATAATACACTCCATGACCACTGCCCTTAGGTACTCTACTGCCTGTTCCCCTATGATTGTCTGATCACTAGGCTTCTTAGGGCTCTTAGAGTAGACCCTGGTATAGAGGCTACCATGACCATTCTGAGAGACTATAGTGTTTACATCATGGACACTCTTTCACACATGGGGCTCACTGTCTATCAGGACATATATGAGCATGCTAGGAGGGAGCAACCTATACCTTCTTAGAGACCCCAGACACAGAGCACAATAGCTAGACCATCTTCTAATTAGGGTAGTGCAACTACAGCAGTGGCCGAACCTAGTGGCATAGCAGACTAAGGTGAGTCATATTGGACTTCCCATGACATCTATAGTGCCTTGGCTCACTGTCCAGATGGAGGATAGACTACTGCGGGTGAAGGATAAACAAACTCAAATACTAGAGCACCAATAACATATGGAGGAGCACATAGCTCAGATATTCTCTCTCCTCCAGCACATGTCCTTCGAGTTTCCTCTATCAGATCCATCAGCTCCACCACCTCCAGATTTTTAATCTTCTTTATCTGTTCCATGCTTAGATGTTATTTTTGTCCATCTTCCCTTTTGGTTTAGTATTTTGATGATGCTAAAAGGGGGAGATAGTAGCTAATGGATGTACTTATAGATGTTTTTTAGCTAATTGATGTGTATAGTAGTTGATGTATATAGTTTTAGATTATTGACATGATTATGTTAGTTCATAGCCTTTAGGTTGTTGAGATATATATGTATATATATATATATATATATATATATATATATATATATATATTTCTATTCTATGATATTTTGATTTTATTGGTTCATATATTGGCTTATACATACTCTTATATTGGATTGTTTTTTATCTAGCTATACTTCTTGCACTATCATTCATTTAGGACTCATGACATCATGTCATTGTATTCATTGAGTCAAAACCTATCTTATGTGCTCTCTTTATTTTATCTATGGAGGCATCAATTGTTTTTGAAAGGGCGAGTACACTAAGGGGGAGATTTTATTACTCACACACTAAGAGGGAGATTTGAAATAGGCATCAATTCTACCTATTTCTTGACCAAGGGGAAGTCAAATTATTTTTCCATTTATGAGTGATGCAAAATTAATTTTTGAAATTGTTTTTATTGGAAAATTTATTGAATTAGCTTTCTAATTGTTCAAACGAGTTAAAAATCTGATTACGGGAGCAAAAGTTATGTTGTTTTTAAGCCTTTTTGATATTTAGTCTTAAAAAGTCTTCAACAGCTAATGCAAGGGACTTTAGTAGTCAAAGCAGGGGACTTCAATAGCCAAAGACATGTTTTTAAACTTGTTGTTTTGGAGCTATAACTTTTAGTAGCCAAAATAAGGGACTTCGATAGCCGAATTTGGGTTTTTGAAACTCGAAATAATTGGGTTTTAAGTGGTTGAATGGCTATTTTTGCATTTAATGCACCCCTAACGATCATTTTCTTGCCAAAACTATAAATAGGAGCCATTTATGACTGGAAAAGAGTTACAACAACTTTTTATTTGAGAATTTATTATGTTTTAAAGCTTGTCACTCTTTCTCTCTTTAGAACTTGAGCCTTAGCAATTAATTTTCTTGAGAGCTTATTTTAAGCTGTAAGTTTCTTATGTTCTGAGATTGAAAGTGAAGTTGTTGAGAGGTTTTATTATACTTATAGTGTATTTGAGTATTAAATTGCTCTTATGAGAAAAGGGATTTATAAAAGAGCAAGGGTTTGCTCTTGTAGTTTTGTAAGGGGTTTGATCTTCACTCAGAGAAGATAATAGTGGAGTTAACTCTCAAGGAGGGCCTTGAGGAAAGGACATAGGCTTAGGATAGCCAAACCTCTATAAATCAATTGTCATTATTCTTCTTCCTCCTTTTTTTATGCTTATTTTCTTAAAATCCTTTTAGCCTTCAAATTTTTTATTAGTACCCAATTCACCCCTGCCCCACCTCTTGGGTTGCTTAAGAGACAAAAATTTTGAAATTGATTTGTAGCTTCTCTATCATAGCAGTGGCGGGCTTAATCTTATCATACAATTCTACTCCCTTCTTCTTTTCCTTATTTTAGAGATAATCATCTTCATCCCAGTAATTATCGAAACCTTTATTCTTATCAGCCTCCTCCTTAGGCTTTTCTATCTTAATGCCATTTAATTGGCTTCCCTTGGGCCTCTGTCCAAGGTTAACCATAATTTTCTCTTCCAACTCAAATATCTTAGTGTTTAAGGTCTCATCAAGTATTTTCTTAAAAATGGCCATGGTATCTTCCATCTTAACTAGTACAGGTAAAAACCTTACAAGTCTCTTCCCTTTCCTAATGCAAGTGACCGAATTAGAAGTCTTTTTAGTGTGTTTTGGTACTATGTTCTTTATAAAAATAGGGTTTAAGGGTTAACAAGGCATGTTATATATATAAATGCAATGCATGAATGCTAGTATGAATGCATAATTTTACCTTTATCTTTGCCTTGACCTATGAAACCAAAATTTACAAAATAAAAACTGAAATATACAAATCGAACCAAAAATCAAAACCAAAGCCAAACCAAAACCTTTCACTGTAGTTAAATCTTCGCCCCCTCTTTCCTCCAACTCTCACGTATGAGATAGGGTAAAAATCTATCCTAGGCTTTGGTACTTTACACACACCAATAGGGATGGTCACCAATAGGGATGGTCTAGGACGGTCCTTCCTTCATAAACAATGGGTTTATATCCTTAAAGTTTAACCATAAGTAGGCATCCTCTTGCCTAACATGGGTTTTGAAATGGACCTGGGCATATACAAACATTAGGTTTATGCATAGACCTAGGTTCATTTCAACTACCATTAAGACTTATAGTTTAGATAGTAAGGCCATAAATCCAACACAACAAACCTACAGGGTACCTAGGGCTGAAATCTAGGGCTCATGAGTTTCATTAGGTAGGAGAAACGGTTACCCATGCAAGAGGTTATCCATTACTGTGGCTCTTTTATATACCCCAAGGTATAGGCATAGGGTGGTAGCATTCGCTAATTTGCCATAGCTTTAGGGGGACTATAGCCTCCTCAACTAGTACTAGCAGGGTTAGAAGGGCAAGCGTGATCCGTGTGATATTATAGTACAATGTAAAGAAGTTTAACAAAGGAATAATATTATACTAGTAAATACACATTGGAGCAACTATCCATCGTCCCCAGTGGAGTCGCCAAACTGTAAGGATCACGTGGTGTGAGGTGAAAGATCATCTATTAGGATTGCATAAAGTGCACTAGGTAATGCCTAAGAAAGATGGTGGAGCCACATCAATCTTACTTAATTACCACCACCTTAGACAACATTTCCTAAATATGCAATTTATATAATCTTAATAGAATGAAGTCTATTAGTAAGTATCATCTTCCCATAACACTATAATGGTATTAAGGATTTATGCCACAAAGGCATAGATAAATAAGAGTCGACACTCGGATAATAACCAAAACATATTCATTTTTTCTTTTGAGGGACATATGACTGTGCTATCAATTTTTGAAGGGACAATCGAAGGGTGTTGATTAATGCACTCAATTTTTTGATAGGATCATAAATGACAACTTACTCCTTGCAAAAATTCCACAACCATTATCATCATAGCCCAATGTCTAGGTTTGGGATAGTAGGTACATAAGGGAAAGGTGTTAGACACTCTTTATGCCTAGTCTTACCTTGTTAATCGAGTGTTAGTTCTTTACTGATGTTTCTAAAAGTCTTATTTATTATTCCTTTTATCAAACTTCTTACCTAAAAATGCAATTCTAAACCTTACGCTCAAGTAATTCAAACAAGGGTTATTATTTACAAATAATTTTTATGCACAAGTACTCTCTATCTATGCGATTGCTAAATTAAATTAAGTGAAATTTACCAAATGACTAAAATTAATCTATTATTGACAATTTCATTTTTACACAAGTTCAATGTACAAACAAACCTAAGTTTCTAATTAACCTATTTTATTTATTTACCAAGTTACCCTAAAGATAATTAAACTAAATAAGTTATGTGCATGTATCACTTATTCTAATAAATATCTAAAGGCCCCAAACAATTACAACCTAAAAACATGTTTCTAATATGCTAATTTATTTTACAATTTGCCAAGTGTTTAATTAAATTTTATTTACATGCCAAACATGGGTTAAAATATAAATAAAATTGATTTTAATATTTACCGAGTAAAGTTGTATTATTACTATATATCATATACAAAATTGTTATTTCAAGAAAGTTAAAGAGATACTTACATTTTAATTATTGCAGTTGCCATTGGGGCAAGCTACTCTCAAAGAAGGGCTTTCTCTTCTAGTATGGTAAGTTGATCCCTGTCTAACTCCTGTTATGCGCTATGCGATTACAAATCTAACTATCTAGGCTTTTAATGGGCCAAAACTATATGATGGTCATAGGTCCATCTAACCTAATTCTAACACTTCATAATATCCTTGAAGAATTCTTAAAGGTTTCTTGAAAAAAAAAATTGAAGAAAGAAAGAACAAAGAAGGATGGAGATGAGGGAAGGTTTGCAAAATTAGAGAGATGGAGTGAGAGCTTTTTTTTTTCCTTCGGTTCTATTGTTCTCCCTTTCTGTATTTATGATGGAGGGTATTTATAGGGTTCTAGTTTAGAATTCTAGAGAGATTGGTAATCCTATTCCTAGAGGATTTAGAAGTGCTAGTGAAATCGGGATAGGAATAAGGATGGCAATAAGTAGAGATAAATAGGGATAAAAAAAAATAAAATTAGATAGGGATAGGGGAGAGAATTTGCATGGGAAAGGGAAGAGAGAGAGAGATTGAGTACAAAAAGGAGAAGGAAAGAGAGAGAAACTTTTCCTAATTAAATTCTTTCTTTTTTATTAAAAATAAAAGAAATAAAAAAATGATGAGCTTTTATTTATTTAATTAAAAAAAATCCCTACTAGGCTTTATTAGCCTTAGAGAGCCCAATTAGGTAATTAAATTCTTTCTCTTTTTATTAAAAATAAAAGAAATAAAAAAATGATGAGCTTTTATTTATTTAATTAAAAAAATCCCTACTGGGCATTATTAACCTTAGGGAGCCCAATTAGGTCTTTCTTTTTTAATAAAACAAATTCCCAAAACAAAAATAAACTGCATTTAAATTTAATAAAATATGTTTTTTACTCCTTTAAATTATTTTCTTCAAGAGACATGCTGTAACACCCTCCCTGTAGCAACTCCGTACATTCTACTATTCCGGTGACCAATGTCAATCCGAACAGCTAGAACATCCGGAAAAATATTTAAACTAAAGTGAGGAACCATAATTAACTCAAATATTAATAAGAAAAATTTTTAAAAAAAATTAGAAAGAAAATACAATCAAGTTAAATGAGCCGGTGCCCTAGCGATGGGTAACCCAGTGGGAAGTTGCGGTTCTGGCAACTAGGAGCCCTAGACTCAAGGAAAAATTCATAAAATAATTTTTGGGACTCCAGAGAAGGGTCATTGAGGTTTCTATGACATTAGAATGCCAAGAAAATGCTTAGAAAAATTTTTCAATCGGTACAAACGATTTTGGCTCAACAAGCCAAACGGAGGGCATTTTGGTTATTTCGTCTTCAGAGATAATTTTTGGCCGACTTATCCAGTTAATTAAATAATTATTATGACATAAATTATGAATAAATATTACTAAAAATTAAATTGAAAAATGAGTAGAAAAGAAAAAGGAAAGAAAATGGATTTAATGGGAATTTTAACATCATTATGATGTCATTAAAACCCCAATGACCAATCACATTATGACACATGTCCTTAACCCATTTAAAATGAATAAAATGGGTAGAAAATGAAAAAAAAAAAAAACAGATTCCTTCTTCTTCCCATTTCTAGCCATGACCCATCTCTCCCTCCATTAAAATTTCTTTCATTTTCTCTTTTCCAAACCTTGAATTCTCACCACTAAACCCTAAGTTCTCTTCATTAAAAATTGTCCTTACCTCTTGGGAAGGTATTTGGCAGCCAAGAAAATCAAGAAAAGTGAAGTTTAAGCTTGGGAAAAATTCTGCCCAAAGAGGTTAGTGCCTCACTTTTACTTCTTTTCTTTTTCATATGTGGAAACTAAGTTGAATGAAGGTGAAATTCATGAACAATGATATAAATGATGCATGAATGAAGAATTGGATTTTTTGCCAGCTTTATGGGAATGGTAGTTTGATAGTTTTGTTGATTTTGAAAGGCTTATAAATGGTGATTGATGTGTAAGCATAAATTGGAAATTGATTAGTTTGCTTAATTTGATAAGTGTTGGGTGAACCTAGAATTGAGAGTTAGGGTTTGGGGCACAAAACTTGGATTTTGTTCATGTATTGGTGAACGGAAGTTCTAATGGTCAATTAGTGACCATTTGGCTATGTGTGATTAGGAAATGAGATGGTTTGTTTAGTGGGAATTGAAGTTAGTGTTGTTGCCTTGGCTGACCTGCAGGACTGAGCATGAGTCCAGCAGGTTTGGGTAGCAATAACTGAAGTTGTAGAGGTTCAATTGGTGCAAGGCCAATTAGACATGAAACTAGACATATAATGGCACAACTTTGGTAAAGAAACCCTGCTCAAAAAACCAAACCAAGTTGACATAAAAATTTCTCTAATCCGGGTGACTTGCATTCTGCCTGAGCAAAATGACCAAATGAATAGTGTTTATTCATTTGGTCATAACTCAGTGTAGAAAGGTCCAATTGACCTGAAATTTTACCATCAGAAAGCTGAGATATAGACCTACAACTTTTATGAAGAAATCTAACCCAAATTTTGATCATAACATGTTCAAAAAGTGACCTGCAATCACTGCACAAAACACTATAGATTTGGTCAGTCCAGAAAATCTGGAAAGTTTGCAATCCGGCCAGTTATGGTTTTTAGGCCATAACTTGAGCTACAAAACTCCAAATGGAGTGATTCAAAAAAAAAATGTAATTAGACACAATGAGGAACAACTTTCAAGAAGACAACTTTGCCAAATTCCTACTGTAAAAATGACCAATAGAACAGTAAACACAAAGCTTGAAATCTAAAAATTTTGAACAACTAACACTAAGTTTAGAAATGGTATTGGCAACCAATACCAACAACTTTAAAATGCAAAAGGTGGTATGTTGGGAGTATTAGAACCAATGTACCTATTGCCTATGCAAAAGTCAACATTTTAGTTGACTAATGAAATGAATAGTAATACCTAAACTTAAATTTCAAAAATTGTACAATTTAAAAGTGTAACATGCCCTAGTACACCTAGCAAGATTGGTTTGGATAGGTTGGCATGCCAATAGGGTTCAGTTAGTAGTACTGCACATGGCATTATGCCATTCTGTGATTTCATGGCTTTTAGCCATTCTGACATTATGTTGATACTTGGCCTTGTGCCTAATGTTATTACAGCTTATTAGCTGTTCTGTTGCACACCGGGAGATACATATGTGACCGATGGTGTGACTGCCCGAGGTACTAGATACCCAGTGCCAGTTTACCTGTTTATCCAGTCCAGTCATCTAGTATAGGTTATTTGGGCAACCAAAAATGAAAGTGAACAAATTTAATGAAATAATGAATAGAACAGGTACATAATAAATAAGATTACCAATAATGATCGAAAAACATTGTCTACATAATACATCAAAACATGCACTGCATATTTACTTTCTGTTATTTCTTTTTATTTTATTATTGGCACCACTAAGCATTATTACTTAGCGCATTGCTTTTTACCACGCATAGGTTCTGGAGAGACCGACCGAGAGCCCAGTAGGCCACAGCGTGGGTGAGACTTTCTACAGCTCTACATAGTGTCCGTGTCACCTCACCGACATCAGTGCATTGGTAGGACACTAGGTTTCATTTTGGATATTTTGTAATTAACTTTTATTTTCTCATATGAAATTGAGACTCATGTAATGTATTTTGTTATCAATATAAATAGTGAAAATTATGTTTATGAATGAAAAAGTGAATATTTATTTATGACTTGTACATGAATATCCTATGAAATGAATGAATGAGAAATAGGAGTATATTTGAGAAATATTGAGATTTTGTTGATGAAATGGAGTTTGGGATTGATTGAAAATTTTGGAAGTGTTTTTCATAAGTTCCGAAGAACTATTTTATCCATTTTTAGCCGGCACTCTACCGGATTTTCTATAAAATTTGCGGAACCTCAAATAAAATTATGATTTCAATAAATGACTTCAATGAATGATATTTCACGAATTATACTTCATAACTATGAAAGAAATAAATTAGGAAGGATAAAAATGATTGAAATAAAATAGGTTGTTTCGGTACACTGTGTGACATATCTTACTTGGTTATACTGTAGACGGGTAAGGGGTGTCACACATGCTATACATATGATTATCCATTTTTAATGCATCTAAATGTATCTCACAGTTACACAATTTTTTCATCATCGGATTTCTTCTGGCTTCAATGCATATGCCCACAAGGTCACACAAATAGGTGTCCACAATTAGCAATAATAACAAAATCCTAGTTATCACATTCACGTACAACTACCCTTATAAAATGATACTCATAACATAAAAAAGCTCAAAAAATTTAAAGACTTATAAATAAATTTTACCTATTGGAAAAAAAAAGACACAAAAATATTGAAGAAAGAAAAAAAAATCATATTATAAGTTAAAGTTAATTAAGGTAGCTAACAAAATCCTAGAAATCAGATTCACGTGCAACTACCTTTATGAAAATGATACTTATGACATACAAAAGCTCAAAAAAATTAAAGACTTAAAAATAAATTAGAAAAAAAAGACAAAAATGTACTGAAGAAAGAAAAAAAAAATCATATTATAAGTCAAAATTAATTAAACTTGAGTCTTATTACATAAAATAGAGTGTGTAAATATAAATGCTATCTGTTACTAATATTTTAAAAAAATAGTTGTAGATTTATAATAAATAAAATATTTATCATTGAATAGGATTAAAATTTTATTTATATTATATAAATGTAAATTAAATTAGATTAGGCATTTAATGTTGTTTATTAATTTTATTATAATAAACTAAATAATTTTGAATGAATTAATAATACTTATATGATTAAGAATATAGAATTATAATAAAATTTTAATATAATTATAATAACTACTAAAATAACATTGAAATTTTAATTTATATTAATTGTAGTAATATTAAAAATTAAAATTATTTATATATTTAACGATGACAAATTAATTGCTAAAAATTATTAGCAACAAATTTATATAAAATAGTTTTTCATTACTAAAATTTATTAGTGATGACTTTATGTAGGATAGCTTCATATTATTTAAACTATTAGCAGCGGGTACACTGTTGCTAAAAGGAATTAGCAATGAATTTTTATCACTAAATCTATAAGAGCAAACTATTGTTTATTAAAAATTATTCCTATATAATAAATTAAAAAAATTACCAATTATATATAATTCTTCTTAAAAAATTATTTATGTCTTTTTATTTTTATTTTATAATATTTTTATTTTATTTGATATATATTTTTTTCTTTCAAAAATATATTATATATACTTATAAACTTAAAATTGAATATTAGTAGAAAAATAATTTTTTTCTTTTTAATGAATTTATAGTTTAATTGATTTTTTTAATTTTCTAATATCATAAATAATATAAAAAGAATACTACCTATTTTAAAATTAATTCTTGCATTCATTAGCCAATTAAATTTATTTATTTGTTATTATAATTAATTTTAAATTGCATACCAAATTAAATTTAGTCCTTCATTGTTATAACACTAAATTGCAAAGGGTATTTTTGAAAATATTAATGTTTCCCTCTTTCATAATTTATATGTTATATAAACAATATATAAATATATAGGTAGATAACTTAAATAATTAATTTTCAGTAGTTTTTATCAATTTGTGTGATATAATTTTTTTATTTAAATTATATTTTTGAATTCTTATTTTTCATTTTTTTTTATCTATGATTTAAGTCTGATTAATATTACTTTTTACTTTAAAATATTTACAATTATTTGTACTTTTTATTTTTTAATGCATTAAAACCATTATATTTTAAATATTTTACCTCTTCTATAATAAGAGAGGAGAGTACATTATTTTAGTTAATTAAAATATTATAAATAAAAAATTGTAAATGTGGTATGGAAATACAAATATTTTGATTTTATAAATTAAAATTTATAGTTAATAAAAATTGTTATCAAAATAGTTTCTATTTTTTTAATTATTTTTAATAAAAGTTCTTGTAGTTTGAGATTGTAAGATAACATAAATGCATTTTATTGCTAATCTTTTTCTAATGCAATAAAAATTTTAGAACTAATAATTTTATATTATTATTTTACTTAAAATATACAATTTTCAATAACCAATTAAAGTTATTCCTTTATTATCATAATATAAAATAATCATTTTTTTATGTTTCATTATTCACCATGTTTTGTACTTTTATATATATTATAGAAATTCTATTTTCAATTTTTGTAAGTTTTCTCACATAAGTATAACTTCGCCCTAATCCTACATTTGACATTAGGTTGTCTTAAGGTTAAACTCGCGTCAGATGGTGGTTGATTCCTATTTAGATGGCATTCTATTAAAGGTAAGATTGAAAATCCCATAAAGATGAGTCACATATCTAAATAAGCCATGTGTTCGCATGAGCCATCTGTATTTAAATGAGTAATATGGCGGATGAGCATCTACACGGATGCGCAATTTGTTTGGTTGAATCATGTGTGACCGAACCCTATTCTGACTGAAACATGTGTAGTCGAATCATCTTCAGGCTAAACCATGTGATATCCTACATTGTAACATGACATACGAGGGCCCATTGACCAAGTCCAAGAGAGCCTATCACTTTGCTCGCTTGTATTCAGAATTAAAGAAATTGGGGTGAACTTGGCAAGTCCATGGGAAGTGTGTGTTGAACGCATATTAAAATATTTGGGCTTAAGTTAAAATAAAGATAATGGACTGAGTATGAAGAAAACAAACCCATATATGTGTAAAAGGCCCCTATTTACTATTTGGAATTGACCAAGTCAAAGAAATCAAAAGATGATTATAATATATTACAAATAAGAAAGGAAATAAGATTGAAAAGTCAACCAAATCTCAAATTGGTACATCAACTTATGGGCAAATTTATGAAGTTTTTTTTTTTTTTTTAAAGATTCAATATTATTCCTTGTTTAAAAGACTATTCAAACTTTCTATTTAGTAACCGTGCTGTATTTCCTTTATAGTGCTTGTAATTAGCCTATATAAAAGCCAACTCTTATAAGCTCAAAGCATTCTGAGTTTTTATCACAATAGCAAGTGTTACTTCTTCTCTTTAATCAAACATTATTTATTTTACGGCGAAGTTTTGATTTATCATAAGAGTTCGTTGTGTAGCGTCTTTATTAGGATTGTATTCTTTGTGGCAAGATTACTCTTATCAAGGTTTACATTCCATAGTTATCCTTTCATTTTTTTCCCTTTATTACTATTGCATCTTAATTCATAAAATACCAAAAAGAAATCCTTCCATTTTAATCGAATTCTGTTGAAGTTTGATTTTGGTGTTATATTGCTTTATCTTGGCTTATTTTTTTTTATTCAAAGTTATTTCTTATTCCTCGATTCATTCTAGCTGAATTTCTTATTATTTATAACTAATCAATTTCATTCTCTCTTTTACAGGGCACATTAGTTTTGTATCAGAGCCTTGGTTAAGCAGCACTTTGAAGCCTTTAAAGTGCAAAAGTGTGAGGGAGTGAACCAACCTATCCCAAAGCTGAGTGTAGACACTCAAAGAGTGCAACCTACTATCTTGGCTGTAAAGGAACTCAACCAAATCATCGATCCAACATTCTTAACCAGAATGGAGTTAACCCAAGTGTAATTGCAACATCGCCTTAATAGAATGCACGAGCAAACAAATGCTCAAATCACCTAGCTTACTCAAGTGTTAGCCAATCTCAGTACTCAATTGCAATAGCAAAACCCTCCTCGACTCAACCATGCTTGTAGAGTATTTTATAACCAAGAAGAGGAGTATGAGGAACTAAATGTCGAAGAAGGTTTTTATGACCAGCAATAACCTAGGCATCCTCATGGCTAAAAGGAGAACATAAAAATGAAAATTCCTATTTTTCGAGGTACTAGTTCTCCTGAAGAGTACCTAGAATGGGTGTTAAGAGCTGAAAAAATCTTTTAATATCAAGATTATAGTGAGACAAAGAAGTGCATACTTACTACCATTGAGTTTGTTGATTATGCAAACTTATGGTGGGAGAATGTAAAAGCTCAAAGACGAAAAGATGGGCTTGATGAGTTAGAACCTGGTGATAGATGAAAAGAATTATGGAGAGGAGATTTATACCTGAGTATTACAAACAAGAGTTGTACCTTAAACTCTAAACTCTGCACCAAGGAGGGAAGTGTGTTTAAGATTATGTAAAATAGTTTGAGATGCTCATAATAAGATGTGACCTGAGAGAAGCCCACGAATGGACCATTGTTTATTTTCTTAGAGGCCTGAATTATGAAATTGCTAATGTTGTTAAATTACAATCTTATGTCTTCTTGCAGGACGTGATCAAATTAGCCAGTAAGGTTGAGAGATAAAAGAAGAAAGGTGGTTACAAGAGCACCGCTACCAAAACATTCACAAAACCTACCAACACTAGTGTCCTAATTGCTAGTGATAAGGGTGGTGTGAAGAAAACTAACAAAGGGGACAACTCAACTAAGAGCCTTGGCAAGGAGAAAGAGATAGAATTAGCCCTTACCAAGAGAAGTAGAGACATCAAGTGCTTCAAATGCTTCAGCCATAGGCATATAGCTTATGAAAGTCCTAACAAGAGGATGATGGTGTTGAGGGAAGCTTAGTGGGAGCTTGAAATTGAAGAAGAAGCATGTAAAGAAGAGGAAAGGTAGGTGGCAAGTGACAAAGAAAAAAAAATTGAGTATGCTGATGTTGAGGAAACTTTGGTTGTGAGAAGAACCTTAAGTGCCCATTCTACAAAGGAAGAAAAACAAAGGTAGAATATCTTCCACACTAGATGCACAATTCTCAATAAGGTATCTAATGTTATTATTGATGGTGGTAGTTGTGCTAATGTTGCTTGTACTACCTTAGTTGTGAAGATGAATTTACCAACCTCATCCTTATAAGTTGCAATTGACTAAATGATAATGGTGATGTTAAGCAACTAAGCAAGCAGTTGTTCATTTCTCCATAAGCAAGTATAAAGATGAAGTTGTGTGTGATATTGTGCCTATGAATGCTAGTCATCTATTGTTAAGTAGGCCATGGCAATTTGACAGATGGGCTATTCATGATGGGTTCAAAAATACTAATTCATTTATGAAGGATGGGAAAAAGATTGTATTAGGTCCTGTGAGCCCCCCACGGGTTCAACAACTACATCAGCAACATGTGGTTAGTAGGAAGGAGAGGAAAGAGAGTTTATGTCTCAACAAGGGGGATGTTTTTTATGCTACCACTAACTATGACCTTGTTTTTATTCTTCCTATTAAAGAATTACTTGAAGCTAGCAATATTGTAGTTCCTCCCATGGTAATTAAGCTGCTTGAATAGTTTAGGGATGTCTTTCCTGAAGAGATGCCAAAACGACTACCACCCCTTCCTGGCATTAAACACCAAGTTGACCTAGTGCTCGGAGCAGCATTACCAAATAGACTTGCTTATAAAAGCAATTCAGAAGAGATAAAAGAATTGCATAAGCAAATCATGGAGTTGTTGAAGAAGGGGAATGTTCCTGAATAGATGAGCCCATGTTCTGCTCCTGCTTTGTTAGTGCCCAAGAAGGATGGGTCCATACGCATGTGTGTTGATTATAGGGCCATCAATAAAATCATTGTAAAGTATAAATATCTCATTCCTAAACTTGATGATATCCTTATAAATTACATGGTACTGTTGCATTTTCAAAAGTTGATTTGAAGAATGGGTACCATCAAATTCGAATGAAGGATGGGAATAAGTGGAAAACAACATTCAAAACCAAATTTGGGTTGTATGAATGGATGGTCATGCCTTTTGGCCTTTCTAATGCTCTTAGCACTTTTATGTGCCCAATGAACCATGTACTTTGCCACTTCATTAGCAAGTTTGTTATTAATTATTTTAATGATATTTTGATTTGTAATAGGAGTTTTGAAGATTATCTCAAGCATCTAAAGGCTGTTTTTGAAGTCTATGCTAATAAAAGTTGTATGGGAGCATTAAGAATTGCACTTTTTGCCACAATCAAGTCATCTTCCTTGGCTTTGTGTATCTAAGCATGGCATGAAGGTGGACAAAGAAAAGGTGCAAGCAATACAAGATTGGCCAATTCCAACCAGCATCTCGAATGTGAGAAGCTTTCAAAGTTGCTAACAAGAATAGGAAGCAAGTGTGGTTTAAACTGATGATCTAGTGTGGCTTCACTTAGAAAAGAGAGATTTTCAAATCAGAGGAAGTCTGAGCTATTGCCAATGTAACACCCCTCTATTAAGTAGTCTATACATTCTACTGTTCCGGTGACTAGTGTCTGTCCGGACAGTCAGGATGTCTAGAACTATATCTGTGTCATCTAGAAAAGCCCTAAATAAAAATTATTAGAAATTATATGAAGGTGAAATACAAATAAGAAAAGCAAAGCATAATGGGTTAAATGAGCCGAGATCCCAGTGATGGGTGACCATATCGGGAAGTGACTAGGAGTTTAGTTACTGCCCTAATTTTATGTGGGACCCTGTGACACCCTAGGCCTAGGGATAATTATGAAGCTAATGGTATTGTGAAAATCACAGAAAAGAATAAAGAACAAGTTCAAACAATTGAATCAGAGTTCTGGAAGTAACTCAGTGTTACTAGAAAACTTGATCAGACTGATAAAGGGCAATATGGTTAATTCACCCTTAGAGGTGACTCTTGGCCTAAATATCCATTAAAATATGTAAAATTAAAATATTAAAAAATTTATTAGAAATGAAGGGGTATGGAGAAAGAAAATGAAAGAAATAGAAAAATTCAAAATTTAATTACTTTAATCACATTATCATTATGCAAGCATGATCTAATATAAATTATAATTTTAATTATTGAAATTATGGGATAATTAACAAATAAAAAGAGACAAATTAAAAGAAAAAAAAATATTTGGGTCTTCTTCTTAAGTGTGCCGAAATCACTCTCTCTCTTCTCTCTCATCTTTCATTTCCTCCATTGAAGCCAACTTTGAAGCTCTTCTAACCCTAAATTCAACCACAAATTTTATTGTTCCCTCAGTTAAAACTTGTGTTTGAGTCTTGGTAAGAAGATTGGGAGCAAGAAAGAGAAGGAAAATTGAGGAATTTGGAAGACTTGACGTGATCAAGTTGAGGTAAGCAATTCCAAGCTTTTTCTTTTTTAAAATTGATTGAATTGAAGTTGAATAAGTAGAGATTACTTGGAAAAATTAAAAAATTATGCATGTTAAGGGAGAGATGAAAACCTGGCCAGCTTGTGAGGGTGAAGGATTTGATGAGTTGATTTAAATTAAACATGTTTTATGATGTTTTATGAGGTGTTGGACAAGATTAGTGAAGTGAATTTCAAGAATTAGGAATTTGGGAAAGTTAGGGTCCATGGTGATTAGGGTTTTGAGTAAAATTGGAGATTTTTGAGAATTGATGACCAATTGGTATTTGTGATGCTCAATTTGGTCAATTAGTGTGCTTATAAGTGCAATTTAATGAATGGAATTGAAATGAGTGTGAATGTGGAATGGCTAAATTCTAGATAGCTTGACCTCTATCCATTGAAGAGGTTATAAGTTGAATTGTATGACTCCAATTGGTATGAGGCTAATTGGAGATGAAAATAGAGTCATAATGCAACATTTTTCATGTAGAAACCTTACCCAAAAACTGACCCCAAGTTGCTAAAGTTTGCTTGAATCTGGAATTAGTACCCTGTTATTGGGCAGAATTGACCAAGTGGAAAAAGAGCCTTCTGAGGAAGGAAGTAGAAGGAATTGAATTAAAGCAAGCGAAAGAGGTTTGTACATAACTAAGTTTCTCAATTGATTTTAATTTTGTAAATGAGTTGAATAAATTGTGATTATAAACTAATTGGATGCAATTATGATTTTTCTTTAAATTTTATAAATTATGTGTTGCAAACCCTATAAGGGAAATTTCATTGAATGAAATGTGTTATGTGAATTAAAATGCAATTTTTTGAATAGAAATTTTATGAAATTGTTTTTAAACCACATTTAGGATGACAGTCTCGTTCGAAACTCCTCAGTAGTAATGGCTATTTGGGGTTTGATGATTAAAAATTGCTTATGTCTTCCATTAATAACGGTTAGTGGGGTAAGACTATATGAGTACTCATTAGCTAGCTAGCCCTTCCCTCATTAATAACGGTTAGTGAGGTGATTTGCTTTATTGTGGTGTACAACACAGCATTGATCGTGAAATTTTGTGTCATGGTCTAGACTGTGTATTCTTGACAACACCCTTACTTTGTGATTTGTGAAATATGGTTTGAAATAGATTAATCTTATTGACTTGAAATTTTGAAAATTCTGCTTTGTTATGTTTTGATATATATAATGATGTGCTTTATAAATGAGTTTTTAAAGTTTAGTTGTGTACCACTGGATGTAATACTTAGCGATAACTTTCTTATGTTGTCGCAAGCAAAGAGGTAGATAAAGCAGCAGAGTGAGCTACTTTTGGCTGCAATGAAGATATATTTTTGGATCTTATACAGGTATAATATTTTATACCCTTTTAAATTTCTTTGATGTAAATTTTTGTTCATATGTATCTATTGAACTAGTCAAGCAGTTGTACAATCAAAATTGTAATAATAATATTTTGTTCTCTTTCTGAAATTGCAAATTTTATATTTGAGTTGAACTAAATGAAATGATATTATAATTGCTTGAAATTGTGTTGACTGAGTTGGATTGTGTTCATTTAAATGGAGTTGTGGATTTTATACATATTAGGAGTGTTTTTAACAGGTTTTGAAGAACTGTTTTCTCAATTTATAGCCGGCACTCTGCCTAAATTTTGTAAAATTTTCAAAATCACAAATAAATCGAAATTTTATCTTATGATATAAATCTTAATTAAAGGTTTTTTATTAATTGTTCATAATTACCCTACACTTCAAAATGAATAGATTTTAGTTTTAAAATCCCTTGTAGTATATTTAATGGGTTATTAGTAGGCGAAGTTCGGTAATTCATTCGGTATACTATGGGATCATATTATGCCTTATAGCGCGGGGAGGGGGGGGGGGGTAAGGTGTGACATGTTTTAGTAGTATCAGAGCAATGTTTTAAATGAGTTTTGAACTATGCATTTCAATTATTTTCTTGATTAGTACAACTGCTCAAGTGTTCTTAATTGATACATATGATGCATTTACATCATGAATATGAACTAATAGAGGGAAATCTCCTTGTGTTGTTTGTTCAGGAGATAAAATATCCTCTCATTGAATATGGAAGAAGGGGATCGCTCAGTTGAGCAGTTTGTTGAGGCTAAGGCACAAGGGGAAGCCCCAGCTCTCTAGAATGTTAGTGGGTTAGCCACACCAGCTCCACCATGCCGCAATTTCCTGCTCAGTTTGCTCAGCAGATGGCTGCCTTATTCCAAAAAATGGCTGGAAATATGCCAACACAAGCCCCAATTCAAACACCGACAGTGCAATCACAACCTCCAGCCAGGCAGTATGATAAGTTGATGAAATTTGGGGCTACTGAGTTTAAGGGTACAGTGGACCCTTTGGAAGCAGAGCAGTGGCTAGAAAGAATAGAAAGGGTGTTTAAAAAGCTACATTGCCTAGAAGAACTCAAGTTTGAATACTCGGTCTCTCTATTGCAAGAGGATGCTTATGAGTGGTGGAAAACCATCCCCCATAGTCTAATAGAGCCTTCAGTTCTGACCTGGTTAGATTTTCTGAGCGAATTCAGATAGAAATGGGTCCCTAATACATACGTAGATATGAAATTACAAGAATTTTTAGGGTTAAAGCAAGGGAATAGATCTATGGCCAAGTATGAGAGAGACTTTTCCCACTTAAGTCACTATGCGGGGAACCTGCTTACCACCAGCAGAGATCGATGTAAGCAGTTTAAAGCTAGTTTGAAGCCTAGTTTGAGGATGCAAGTAGTGGGGTTCAGACATGAAAACTTCTCTAAACTGATATCTCAAGCCCTGGAGCTGGAAAGAATTGAATTGGAAGGGGCACCTAAAAAGGGTACAGAAGAGAAAGAGAAAAGTGAAAAGACTACTAGTCAAACTCCTGATAGTGGATCAAGAAAGAGGAAACACTTTAGGGGATCCAGTTCTCGCAAGTCTAGTAGAGGTAGATCCTCAAAACAGAGGCCACACTGACCTAGGCAGCAGACATCCAGAGGAACAACCCCAGTCCGTACTTATGAAACATGTGGAAAAGTACATGGAGGGGTGTGCTATAAAGCTATTAGAGCCTGCTATAATTGTGGTGGAACTGGCTATTTTGCCAGAGACTGTGTGAGTGCTCGTAGAGCTACACCACCTACTACAGTTGAAGGCTTAGTTCAAAGTTCTGCCTCCAGAGGTTCATAGATAGTTAGTAGAGGCCGAGGAAGAGGCAGGGGTAGTACTTCTGGCAGTCAGGCCACAGTCAACCAGCCGGAACAGAGTGGTGCACCGGCTAGGGTATACACCATGTGGCAGCAAGAAGAGGCTGAAACTTCTGACATAGTCACTGGTACTTTCTCTATTTTTAAACAAGATGTGTATGTGTTATTTGATCCGGGTTCTACACACTCGTATGTTAGTGCCAGCATCACTTGTTGTATTGTTGTTCCTTATGTGAAAATGAATTTTTAGGTGCTAGTAACTAGTTTGTTAGGACAAGAGGTTAGGGTCAACAGAATGTATAAGGATTGTCCTTTGGTGATCTAAGAACAGACTTTTCTATCCGACTTGATAGAAATGCCCTTCAGAGATTATGACATTATCTTGGACATGGATTGGTTAGCCAAGCATCATGCTATGATTGACTATAGACTGAAGACAATCACTTTTGGTCCCCCCTAGTATGGTGATGTTGTAATACATGGGGAGAGGCAGTTATTAGCATCAAATCTCATTTCAGCTGCACTAGCTAGAAAAATGATCCGAAAAGGGTGTGAAGTATATTTGGCCCATGTAAGAAACACCTAAGTGGGGAGTCCAACAGTGAGGGATATTCCTACTGTATGTGACTTTCCGGATGTGTTTCCTGAGGAATTATTAGGGTTACCTCTAGAAAGAGAAGTTCAGTTTGAAATAGAGGTTATGCCTAGTGTGGACCCAATCTCCATTACTCCGTATAAAATAGCACCTGCTAAATTGAAAGAGCTGAAGGTACAGTTACAAGAGTTACTTGATAAGGGCTTCATTCACCCCAGTGTGTCAACTTGGGGAGCACCATTGTTGTTCGTTAAGAAAAAAGATGGTACTCTCCATCTGTGTATTGACTACAGACAGTTGAATAAAGTGACAATAAAGAACAGATATCCGTTGCCCCGCATAGATGATTTGTTTGATCCGTTGAAGGGTGCAGCTGTGTTCTCCAAAATTAACTTAAGATCGAGGTATTATCAGTTAAAGGTGCAAGAGCAGAGCATTTCAAAAACTGCTTTTAGAACTCGATATGGCCACTATGAGTTTCTGGTTATGTCATTTGGGTTAACCAATACTCCAGCTACTTTTATGGACCTAATGAACACTATCTTCAGGCCATACCTATATCAGTTTGTTGTGGTGTTTATTGATGACATCTTAGTGTATTCCAATAATGCAGAGGAGCTTGCTAGGCATCTGCGAATTGCACTATAGACTTTAAGGGAGAAACAGCTATGTGCCAAACTATCAAAATGTGAATTTTGGCTGAAAGAAATTTCTTTCTTAGGGCACATTGTATCAGTTGAAGGCATTAAGGTAGATCCCAGCAAGGTTGAAGGTATCCTTAATTGGAAGCCACCTAGAAATGTTACAGAAGTTCACAGTTTTCTAGGTTTAGCTGGTTACTACTGTCATTTTGTAAAGGGATTTTCTATGTTAGCATCTCCACTGACCAAGCTACTCCAGAAAGATGTAAAATTTCAATGGACTGATAAATGCCAGCATAGCTTTGATGAGTTGAAGAGATGTTTGACTAAAGCTTTAGTCCTGACTTTACCTACTCCGGGTAAAGAATATACTGTTTATAATGATTCTTCTCACAATGAGTTAGGATGTGTATTGATGCAAGACCAAAATGTCATTACTTATACATCACATTGGCTGAAGCCACATGAGAGAAACTACCCTACACATGACTTGGAGCTTGCTAGTATTGTATTTGCTCTGAAGATCTAGAGACACTATCTGTATGGGGAAAGGTGTTATATCTACATAGATCACAAGAGCTTGAAATATTTGGGCACACAAAAGGAGTTAAATTTGAGACAGAGGAGATGGCTAGAATTGATCAAAGACTATGACTGCTTGATAGATTATCAGCCAGGAAAAGCAAATGTGGTGGCAGATGCCTTAAGTCGCAAGACTATGGCTAGTTTAAGGGTTTCTCCTTTATCTATAGTGCATGAGTTGAGGGCACTACATGCAAATCTGGAGATTAATGGTGAGGGACATATGGTAACTACCTGGCAAGTGCAACCGATGTTGATTAATCAGATTGAAATGACTGCACAAAATGATAAAAAGTATCAAATGTTGATGGAAGAAGCTCGGGATGGCAAGAAACCTAAATTTTCTGTGAATGATGATGGCTTATTGATACACCAGGGCAGAGTGTCCATTCCAAATGATGTGGAATTGAGGCAAATCATTACAAAGGAAGCACATGACTCTCCTTTTGCTATGCATCCTGGTGGGACAAAAATGTATAGAATGGTCAGAGAGCACTATTGGTGGATGGGTATGGAGAGACATAGCTGAATATGTATTCAAATGCCTAACTTGTCAGCAAGTGAAGGCTGAATACCAAGTGCCAGCTGGTTTTCTACAGCCATTGCTAGTTCTCGAGTGGAAATGGGAAAGAATTACTATAGACTTTGTGATGGGACTTCCTAGAAAACAGGAAAACAGAAGAATCATGATGTAGTTTGGATCATTGTGGACAGATTAACTAAATTCGCACACTTTCTGTCAGTGAAGATGGATTATAGCCTGGACAGATTAGCTAAACTCTATATTGATGAGATTGTGAGACTTCATGGAGTGCCAGTATTGATTGTGTCAGATAGAGATCCAAGGTTCACTTCTAGATTCTGGGGTTGTTTGCAAAAAGCCCTAAGAACTAGATTGAACTTCAGCAGTGCATTCCATCCACAGACAGATGGTCAGTTTGAGAGGATAATTCAGATCTTGGAGGATATGCTACGGGCTTGTATGATTGAGTTTGAAGGTAGTTAGGATACACACTTGTCTTTGATTGAATTTATTTACAATAATAGCTATCAATCAAGCATTGGGATGCCTCCATATGAAGCTCTATATGGCAGGAAGTGTAGAACTCCCTTATGTTGGGATGAGGGAGGTAAAAGAAAACTGATTGGCCCAGAAATTATACAGCAGACAGAAGAGAAGATTAGGCTTATCAGAGACAGACTTAAGACTGCATCAGATCGTCAAAAATCCTATATTGATCTGAAGAGGAGGGATATTGAGTATGCAGTGGGTCACAAGGTATTCCTCAAAGTTTCCCCTTAGAAGAAAATTATGAGATTTGGCAGAAAGGGGAAATTGAGTCCTTACTTTATTGGGCCGTATGAGGTTCTGGAAAGAGTGGGTCCTTTGGCATATAGATTGGCACTACCTCCAGAGTTAGAAAAGATACATAATGTCTTCCATGTGTCTATGTTGAGGAGGTACATATTAGATCCCTCTCACATTCAACTTGCTGAAGAGATTAAAGTGAATCCAGACCTCACTTATGAGGAAGAGCCCATAGAGATTCTGGCATATGAGGTGAAGCAGCTAAGGAACAAGCAGATACCACTGGTTAAGGTGCTGTGGAACCATCATTCAGGCCAAGAGGCTACTTGGGAGCATGAGGAGGACATGAGGAGGCAGTACCCACAACTGTTCAGAGACTAAAGCCAGGTAAAATTTTGAGATAAATTTTATTTAAGGGGGGGGAGAATTGTAACACCCCTATATTAAGTAGTCTATACATTTTACTGTTCTAGTGACTGATGTCTGTCCGGACAGTCAAGATGTCTAGAACTATATGTGTGTCATCTAGAAAAGCCCTAAACAAAATTATTAGAAATTATATGAAGATGAAATACAAATAAGAAAAACAAAGCATAATAGGTTAAATGAGCCGAGGTCGCAGCGATGGGTGACCGTATCGGGAAGTGACTGCTAGTTCAGTTGTTGCCCTAATTTCGTGTGGGACGCTATGACACCCCAAGCCTAGGGATAATTGCGAAGCTAATGGTATTTTGAAAATCACAGAAAATAATAAAGAACAAGTTCAAATAATTGAATCAGAGTTCTGGAAGTAACTCAGTGTTACTAGAAAACTTGATTAGACCGATAAAGGGCAATATGGTCAATTCATCCTTAGAAGTGACTATTAGCCTAAATTTCCATTAAAATCTGTAAAATTAAAATATTAAAAAATATATTAGAAATGAAGAGGTGTGGAGAAAGAAAATGAAAGAAATAGAAAAATTCAAAATTTAATTACTTTAATGACATCATCATTATGCAAGCATGATCTAATATAAATTATAATTTTAATTATTGAAATTATGGGATAATTAACAAACAGAAAGAGACAAATTAAAAGAAAAAAAAATTATTTGGGTCTTCTTCTTAAGTGTGCTAAAACCACTCTCTCTCTTCTCTCTCTCTCATCTTTCATTTTCCCCATTGAAGCCAACTTTGAAGCTCTTCATCCCTAAATTCAACCACAAATTTTATTGTTCCCTTAGTTAAAACTTGTGTTTGAGTCTTGGTAAGAAGATTGGGAGCAAGAAAGAGAAGAAAAATTGATAAATTTGGAAGACTTGAAGTGATCAAGTTGAGGTAAGCAATTCTAAGCTTTTTCTTTTGTAAAATTGATTGAATTGAAGTTAAATAAGTAGAGATTACTTGGAAAAATTGAAAAATTATGCATGTTGGAGGAGAGATGAATATCCAGCCAGCTTGTGAGGGTGAAGGATTTGATGAGTTGATTTAAATTAAACATGTTTTATGATGTTTTATGAGGTGTTGGACAAGATTAGTGAAGTGAATTTGCATGAATTAGGAATTTAGCAAAGTTAGGGTCCATGGTGATTAGGGTTTTGAGTAAAATTGGAGATTTTTTAGAATTGATGACCAATTGGTATTTGTGATGCTCAATTTGGTCAATTAGTGTGCTTATAAGTGCAATTTGATGAATGGAATTGAAATAAGTGTGAATGTGGAATGGCTAAATTCTGGACAGCTTGACCTTTATCCATTGAAGAGGTTATAAGTTGAATTGTATGAATCCAATTGGTATGCGGCCAATGGGAGATGAAAATAGAGTCACAATGCAACATTTTTTATTTAGAAATCTTGCCCAAAAATGACCCCAAGTTGACCTAAAGTCTGCTTGAATCTAGAATTAGTACCCTATTACTAGGCAGAATTGACCAAGTGAATAGTACATGTTCAAATGGTCATAACTTAGTGTAGGAAGGTTCAAATGACCTGATTTTTAAACCATTGGAAAGCATAGACATAGTATAATAACTTTCATGAAGAACTCAAACTCAAATTCTGACCATAACCTAGTCAAATTGCCAACCAAAATTAGGTCATCAAAACTGCCAGAACCAGAATTTGCTCAGAAAAATCTGGAAATGACCAATCCGGCCAGTTATGGTAAAAATGTCATAACTTGAGCTACAAAACTCCAAATAGAGTGATTTAAAAATGGAATTAAACTAGACACATTAAGGAACAATTTTCATGAAGAAAGTTTAGCCAAATTTCCATTGTAGATTGGTCCAATGGAACAGTAAACTTTGGAGACAAAAACTAAAATTTTGAAATTTCTCTTAGGAAGCTTTGAATTGCAATTGGCAACTAATGCCAACAAAATTATGACCCAAAATGTGGTATGACCATGAGTTTAGAATTAGTATACCTATTAAATATGGAAGTCAACACTTTACATAACTAGTCAAATGAATAGTAACCATCATAACAAAAAATACAAAGAACTCAACTTATGGGACTATATAAGTAAATTGAAAATGCAAAGTTCAATCGTTGAAATTATTATTAGAAATAATTTAGATAGGTATTGAAAAACTTTAATTTTGTGTTTCAGTGAAAAAAGAGCCTTCCAAGGAAGGAAGTAGAGGGGATTGAATTAAAGTAAGTAAAAGAGGTTTGTACACAACTAAGTTTCTCAATTGATTTTAATTTTGCAAATGAGTTGAATAAATTGTGATTATAAACTAATTGGATGCAATTACAATTTTTCTTTGAATTTTATAAATTATGCGTTGCCAACCCTATAAGGGAAATTTCATTGAATGAAATGTGTTATGTGAATTGAAATGTAATTATTTGAATAGAAATTTTATGAAATTGTTTTTAAACCACAGTTAGCATGACAGTCCCATTCGGAACTCCCCAGTAGTAATGACTATTTGGGGTTTGATAATTAAAATTGCTTATGTCTCTCATTAATAACGGTTAGTGGGGTAAGACTATATGAGTACTCATTAGCTAGCTAGCCATTCCCTCATTAATAACACTTAGTGAGGTGATTTGCTTTGTCGTGCTGTACAACACGGCATTGATCATGAAATTTTGTGTCATAGTCTAGACTGTGTGTTCTTGGCAACACCCTTACTTTGTGATTTGTGAAATATGGTTTGAAATAGATGAATCTTATTGACTTGAAATTTTGAAAATTCTGCTTTGTTATTTTTTGATATATATAAATGATGTACTTTATAAATGAGTTTTTAAAGTTTAGTTGTGTACCACTATGTGTAATACTCAGCGATAGCTTTCTTAGGCTGTTGCAGGCAAAGAGGTAGATAAAGTAGCAGAGTGAGCTGCTTTTGGCTGCAGTGAAGATATATTTTTGGATCTTGTACTGGTATAATATTTTATACCCTTGTTAATTTCTTTGATGTAAATTTTTATTCATATGTATCTATTGAACTAGTCGAGCAGTTGTACAATCTAAATTATAATAATAATATTTTGTTCTCTTTTTGGAATTGCAAATTTTATATTTGAGTTGAACTGAATAAAATGATATTATAATTGCTTAAAATTGTGTTGACTGAGTTGGATTGTGTTCATTTAAATGGAGTTGTGGATTTTATACATATTGGGAGTGTTTTTAACAGGTTTTGAAGAACTATTTTTTCAATTTCTAGCTGGCACTCTGCCGAAATTTTGTAAAATTTTCGAAATCCCAAATAAATCGAAATTTTATCTTATGATATAAATGCGACACTCTTCACCTGTCTAAAGTGTAGCCGAGCAAAGCATGTCACATTCTGCGCCAGAGCATATTAACTTATCTTATTGCATATTCTAGTATTCATATTTTATTTTTATTAATTTGGGTCAATTTATTAATTGGATAAACTGGTGGAGTTTCCCCTAAATTATTTATAATTTTGATGAATCCTCCTGTTAAAAATCTCAACAATAATTTCAAATATATGTAACTTCTCCTAATCTCAAATCTCATCTCAATATTGCAAACTCATAATTTCATACATAAATAGATCCATACTAAAATTTCATAAATAAAATATGCAAATCTCGTTAATTACATAATTTATAAATAATTACATGAGTTTATAATTTACATGGCAAACTAAAAGTCTAATCACAAAATACAAAATCACTGACAGGCCAAGTGGGTCCTACCAAAATACACTGCACTGATGAGGTGACACAATCCGACACTGATGTAGATCAAAACTCAAATTCCCAGTCTAAGGCCTACTGGACTCTCGCTCCTGGTCTCTAGTACCTACACGTGGCAAACAACAACACGCTAAGCATATAGCTTAGTAGTGCCAATATAATATAAAAAAAAATAAACTAAATAATTAAATATGGAGAAATTATGCTATTATTTCATTCAGACTGAATTTTTGGTAATTATTTGTGATATTCTTAATTTAGTGATTTTTAGGTTCATTATTTAGTAATAACTTAGTAAGACTTATTTTAATTGTCCCAAGTAACCTATACTAGTTGAATGGACTGGATAAACGGGTAAACTAGCACTGGTACCAAGTACCTCGGGCCGTTACACCATCGGTGACATAGTGTCTGCCAGGTGTGCAACAGAACGGCTAACGAGCCATAGTAATCATTGGGCATAAAGCCAAGTACGTCAAGAATAACAAAATGGCCAAAAGCCATAATATCACAAAATGGCACTAAAGCCATAAATCACGAAATGGCATGAAGCCATAGATAGTACTGCAATCGAAACCCTATTGGCATGCCAACCTATCTAAACCAATCATACTAGGCATTCCGGCCAGTTATGGTAAATTTGGTGAGCTAAATTTGGTTAGCAATTTGAATTGGTTATGATCAGAATTTGGGTTTTAGTTCTCCATGAAAGTTGTTCTACTATGTCTAAGCTTTCCATGCGTTCAAGAATCAGGTCATTTGGACCTCTCTTAACAAAGTTATGACCATTTGAACAAACACTGTTCATATGGTCATTTTTCCAGGTCCAGGTTTTGGTTACCCGGATTCAAGCCAAATTTAGGTCACTTGAGGTTGGTTTTCTGGGCAGGGTCTCTTCATAAAAAATATGGCATTGTTTCATCTCCAATTGGCCTTATACCAATTAAAGCTACACAAGTCAACTTATGGCTGCCCAAACTCACTGGACTCAACTCCAGAATTTCCAGCTCATAGGGCAGCTCACCTAATTCAATATTCATTGCCACAATCAATCCCAAATTAAGGTCAAACCATGCCAAATGGTCACTAATTGACCATTAAAACACCAATTCATCATCAATTCCACAAACCCTCAATTTTTTGGGTTCTAAACCCTAACCACAAATTTCCAACTTCATGTAACACATGCAATTCACATTATACTTCATATACATTACCATAACTAAACTAGAATTCAAGTTTAAATTGAATTACACATATTAATTCTTCTTGTTACCATGGCTGTGGAAAATCAAGGGAGGTCTAAACATGTATATTTTGTTTCAATTTCAACAATTTCTAACTCAATTTAGTGTCCTAACAAAGAATATATATATATATATATAGAGAGAGAGAGAGAGAGAGGAGAAATTGGCACTAACCTCTTGAAGCAAGATTCTAAGGTTTCAAATCTTTACTTTCTCTTTGATTCTTGGTAGCCAAACACCTTAGCAAGGTTAGATGACAAGTTTTGATGAAGAAAGTTATGGGTTTTATGGTGAGGAATCAAGATTTTACAAGGTTGATAGAGGTGTATCAATGGTGGGGGGAGAGAAATGGGTTTCGGCCAAGGTTGAGGAAGAAGAAGGAATTGATTTTTTTGGTTTAATTATCTCTAATTTGGCTTTTATATTTAAGCTTGTCCAAATGTGATTGGTTGGAAAAATTTTAATTGTATCATCATTACATCATGCTTAGGTAATAATTCCAATTTAAATTTTTCATTTTGTTTATCTTTCTTTCTTCTCTCTTTTACGTATTTTTAATTAAATTTTCATCAACATTTATTCACATTTTATTTCATATACCTCACTTACTTAAATTGACAAGTTGGTCAAAAATCATCTTTGAAGGTGAAATGACCAAAATGCCCTTGGTTTTGCTTACCGAGTTAAAATTGTTTGTGTCGATTTACAAAATTTTCTTAGCATTTTCTTGGCATTCTATTGTCATATGAACCTCAATAATTCTTCACTGGAGTCCCAAAAATTATTTCACAGGGTTCTCCACGGGTCTAGGGTCGCCAACTATCTTCACAGTCACTTCCCGTTAGGGTTACCAATCGCCGTAGCTTCGGCTCATTTAACCTTATTACATTTCATTTCTTACATTTTTCCTTAATTTTTTTATTATCATTATTTGGTTTATTTATGACTTCTCATTCTAGTTTATATATAGTTCCAGACATTCTGGCTATCTGGACAAACATTAGTCACCGGAACAGTAGAATGTACGGACTACCTAAAGTGAGGGCATTACAGCTCTTCCCTTCTAACAAAAATTTTGACCTCGAAATTTACCTAATGCAAACAGTTTAGGGAACTATTGCCTCATCGTCTCTTCACTTTCCCAGGTTGCCTCCACGGTGTTGTGGTGTCTCCAAAGCACTTTCACCAGTGGAATCTGCTTATTCCTCAATTCTTTCATTTCCCGAGCCAGAATCCTTATTGGTTCCACTTCATATGTCAAATCTGGTTGTATTTCAATTTCTTCCATTGAGATGACATTTGAAGGTTCTGATCGATATCTTCTCAGCATAGACATACGAAACACATTATGGATCTTGTCTAGCTCTGGTGGTAAAGCTAGCCTATAGGCCACTGGACCCACACGCTCAATGACTTCATATGGCCCAATGAACCTAGGGCTTAACTTACCTTTTCTCCCAAATCTCAATATCTTCATCCATGGTGATACTTTGAGAAACACCTTGTTGTCAACTTCATTTTCTATGTCTTTTCTCCTTAAGTCAGCATAAGACTTCTGTCTGTCTGAGGCAGCCTTCAAATTGGCTTTGTTCAATTTCACTTTTTCTTTAGTTTGTTTCACCAAGTCTGGTCCCACAAGTTTATCTTCACCTAGTTCAGTCCAACATAAAGGTGTTCTGCACCTTCTCCCATACAGTGCCTCATATGAAGCCATCTGAATGCTACTCTACTAGCTATTATTGTAAGCAAATTCTGCCAATGGGAGGTATCTGTCCCAACTTTCCTCGAACTCAATGACACAACTCCTTAAAATATCCTCAAGGACCTACCACATACTTCATGTTATTATTATCATTTCAATTTCATATTTACAATAATTCAATGAGTATTAAGTTTTACCTGAATCACCCGTTCTGACTGTCCATCTGTTTGAGGATGAAAAGCCGTGCTAAAATGGAGTTGTGTACCCAAGGCTTCTTGTAACTTCTTCCAAAATCTAGATGTAAACCTTGGATCTTGATCAAATATAATGAAAATTGGGATTCCATGCAGTCTAACTATCTCACTGATATACAACTCTGCTAGCTTCTCTAGTGAGTAGTCAATCCTAACTAGTAGAAAATGTGCTAATTTAGTCAATCTATTTATTATCACCCATACTGCATCATATTTCTTCTGGGTGAAAGGTAGGCCACTAACAAATTCATGGTGACCCGATCCCATTTCCATTCAGGTATACTTATAGGCTGTAACAAACCTGATGGAACTTGGTGTTCTGCCTTGACCTGCCGATATGTCAAGCATCTAGTCATACAGTTAGCTATATCCTTCTTCATACTAGGCCACCAGTAATGAGGCTTCAAATCATGGTACATTTTGGTACTTCCTAGGTGCATAGCATAAACACTATGGTGTGCCTCTTTTAGAATGTTTGTCTTCAATTCCCTATCATCTAGTACACACATTCTTCCCTTATAATACAAACACCCATTCTCTTTCACCCATATTCTGTCTCCTGCCCTTCTATGATTATGCCCATAATAGCCATTAACTTCTCATCTATCCTTTGCCCATCTTGTATCTGCTGTAACAGGCTTGGCTTCACTTGCAACTCAACCAAAATAGCTCCATCATGAGCTAAGGACAAATGGGCATTCAAAGATCTCAGTGCTACAATAGACTTTCTACTCAGAGCATCAGCAACTATATTTTCCTTCCCAGGATGATAGTCTATCACATAGTTGTAGTCCTTCAGGAACTCAGTCCATCGCCTCTATCTAAGGTTGAGCTCCTTCTGGGTTGGCAAGTATTTTAGACTTTTGTGGTCTATGTATATATAGCACTTTTCACCATACAAATAGTGTCTCTATATCTTCAATGCAAAGATAATTGCTGCTAACTCTAGATCATGAGTAGGGTAGTTCTTTTCATATGGACTTAGTTGCCTGGAAGCATAGGCGACCACTTTCCCCTCTTGCATCAGAACACACCCTAGGCCATTATGGGAAGCATCACTGTAGACCACAAAGTCCTTCCCAGATACTGGCTGTGTTAACACTGGTACCTCTGTAAACATAGCCTTCAACTTCTCAAAACTAGCTTGACACTTGTCATTCCAGTCAAATTTTACATTCTTATGTAGCAACTTAGTCAGTGAAGCTGCTATCAAAGAAAACCCCTTCACAAACCTTCTATAATACCTAGCTAACCCAAAAAAACTTCTGACTTCTGTTGCATTTCTGGGAGGCTTCTATTCCATTACTGCTTCAATCTTCTTAGGATCCACCCTAATCCCATCAGCTGATACTATGTGTCCAAGAAAAGAAATTTCATTCAACCAAAAGTCGCACTTGGACAGCTTAGCATACAGCTTCTTCTCTCTCAAAATCTGCAGAATAATTCTCAAATGCTCATCATGCTCTTCTCTATTCTTGGAATACACCAGGATGTCATCAATGAAGACCACCACAAACCAATCTAAGTATGGATGGAAGATACAATTCATAAGGTCTATGAAAGTTGCTGGTGCATTTGTCAACCCAAACGGCATCACTAGAAATTCATAGTGCCCATACTAGGTTCTGAATGCAGTCTTAGGCACATCTGCATCCTTTACCCTCAGCTGATGATATCCTGATCTGAGATCAATTTTAGAAAATACACCTGCTCCCTTCAATTGATCAAACAGATCATCAATTCTGGACAATGGATACTTATTCTTCACAGTCACTTTATTTAACTGTCAGTAATCAATATATAACCTCAGTGTCCCATCCTTCTTCTTCACAAATAGCACTGGAGCTCCCCATGGTGACACACTGGGGCGTATAAATCCCTTATCCAGTAATTCCTGCAACTGGATTTTCAGCTCCTTCAATTCAGTGGGTGCCATCCTATAAGGAGCAATGAAAATTGGTGTTGTACCCGGCATTATCTCAATAGCGAATTCTACTTCCCTTTCTAGTGGCAAACTAGGTAATTCTTTAGGGAAGACAACGGGGAAATCACTTATAGTAGGTATGTCACACAGGTCAAGCTTAACCTGCCTAATATCAACCACGTGTGCCAAATAGACTTCACAGCCTTTTCTCATCAATTTCCTTACAACAGTGGCTGAAATGACATTAGACAGAAAATCTATCCTTTTCCCCACAATTGTTATCTCATCATTCTTTGGAGTTTTCAGAGTAATCCTCTTCAATTTATATTCAACTATTGCTTGATGATGCGATAGCCAATCCATTCCAAGGATGACATCAAACTCGTGGAAGGGTAATTCAATTAGGTCTGCTGAAAACTCATACCCTTGAATCCTCAATGGGCAACCTTTGCACACTTTATTTACCCCCACACTGTGGCCTAGTGGGTTAGTGACTAGAATATCTTGGTCACTTTCCTCTACTTGAATTCCCCTTTCCATGGGTAACTTAATGCAAATGTATGAGTGAGTCAATCCTGAATCCACCAATGCATGCACAAGTATGTCGTAGAGACAAAACATACCCATGATGACATTTAGAGCATCCTGCTCCTCTTGAGCCCTCATAGCATATGCCCTGGCTGGTGCCCTTACCTCTGGCCTTTCAACAGACTCTGATGCACACCTCTGTGACGTACCGGCTGCCTTAGATTTACCCAATCTTCTACCCCTTTGAACTGCAGGGGCAGGTCTATCTGCTGGTGCTGGAGTGGCTGTAATAGTTCTCATTGGGCAATCTCTTATTTGATGCTCAGTAGACCCACATTGAAAACATCCCCCAGTCACTCACTAACATTCATCCCTATGCCACTTATGGCAATGTGGACGCACTGAAGAGACTACTGAGGCTGGTCCCATATACACCGTCCCTGGAGAGCTGCCCACTGATGGTGTGGACGGGCCTCTCCTAGGTATGAACTAAGATCTAGGCCTCTAAGACTGGCCCTGACCTTGTGTCTAACTAGAACCCTGAGCAGAAGGACCTCTGAACTTCTTACTAGGTACAGAGGAAGAACTGGTCTGACCCGGACCTCTCTTTTGCCGTCTATCTCTTCTGCTCTGTTCACTTACTCTGACCCTTTCCACTTTCAGTGCAGCTTCAACTAACTGAGCAAAATTTGTTATCCTCAATGCAGTAATGAGTAGGTTGATATTATCATTTAACCCTTCTTCAAATCTCCTGCAACTCTCAGCCTCTGTGGGTACTATTTCCCTTCCATATCTGCTTAGTCTAATAAACTCTCGCTCATATTCTGCCACTAACAGCTGTCTTTGTCTCAGACTGATGAATTCCGTTCTTCTCTCTTCCAGATACACATTGCTAACATATTTCTTCCTAACTCCGTGAGGAAGAAATCCCATGTTATATGGTCTGGTTGCACCTCCCTAGATACTGTGTCCCACTACTGATAGGCATCGTCCTGAAGTAGGGACACAGCACCCTCTAGGTTCTCCTCTCCGGTGTAATGGAGTTGTCTTAATACCCTTTCTGTCCTTTCTAGCCAATTTTTGGCTATTGCAGGATCATCTCCCTTCTTACCCAAAAAGTCCACAGCCCCATACTTCCTGAGTTTCTCCAAATGGGACTTCTATGGTGTTGGTTGTGGTGGCAAAATTGTTGGGATTGCCCCCGTCATTTGTCTGAAAAAGGCAGTCATTTGCTCAAATAACGCCTGTTGGTGTTGTGCAAGTCCCTCAGGTATTAGTGGAATAGGAGCTCCCCCTCCTCCAGCTTCAACCACGGATGGAGCATGACTCTCCACCTCTTCCTCTACTGCTCTCTGCGAGGTCGGGTCCATATCCTAACCAAAATAATCAAAGACAAACAGATCTACATTAGTATCACCTCAACTCTTACAAATGCAATGCATGGTATGTACTCTATCTAAACCCAGAAACGCCTAAATTGTGCTCTGATACCACTAAATGCGATACCCCTCACCCATCTACAGTGTAGCAGAGCAAAGCATGTCACATTCGGTACAAGAGCATATTAACTTATCTTATTACATATTCTAGTATTCACATTTTATTTATTAATTTGGGTCAATTTATTAATCGGAGAAACTGGCGAAGTTTCTCCTAAATTATTTACAATTTTGACGAATCCACCTGTTAAAAATCTCAACAATAATTTCGAATATATGTAACTTTTCCCAATCTCAAATCTCATCTCAATATTGCAAACTCATAATTTCATACATAAATAGATCCATACTCAAATTTCATAAATAAAATATGCAAATCCCATTAATTACATAATTTATAAATAATTACATGAGTTTATAATTTACATGGCAAACTGAAAGTCTAATTACAAAATACAAAATCACTGATAGGCCTAGTGGGTCCTACCAAAATACACTACACTGATGAGGTGACACAATTCGACACTGATGCAGATCAAAACTAAAATTCCCAGTCTAAGGCCTACTAGGCTCTCGCTCCTGGTCTCCAGTACCTACGCGTGGCAAACAACAACATGCTAAGCATACAGCTTAGTGGTGCCAATATAATATAAAAAAAAATTAAACTAAATAATTAAATATGCAGAAATTATGCTATTATTTCATTCAGACTGAATTTTTGATAATTATTTGTGATATTCTTAATTTAGTGATTTTTAGGTTCATTATTTAGTTATAACTTATTAAGACTCATTTTAATTGCCCCAAGTAACCTATACCAGTTGACTGGACTAGATAAACGGGTAAATTAGCACTAGGTACCAAGTACCTCGGGCCATCACACTATCGGTCACGTAGTATCTGCCAGGTGTGCAACAGAACGGCTAACGAGCCATAGTAATCATTGGGCATAAAGCCAAGTATGTCAAGAATAGCAAAATGGCCAAAAGTCATAATATCACAAAATGGCACTAAAGCCATAAATCATGAAATGACACGAAGCCATAGACAGTACTGCAATCGAAACCCTATTGGCATGCTAACCTATCCAAACCAATCATACTAGGTATACTAGGGCATATTAACAAAGTTAGGTTTTGGTTCTTTACATTTGATGTTATAGTGGTTACCATTTACATTACTATTCATGCAAAATGTTGACTTTTTCAATAATAATAGGGAGACAAATTTTAAACATATGGTCATACCACATTTTGGGCCACAAATTTGTTGGCATTGGTTGCCAATTGCAATTCAAAGCTTATTAGAAGTAATTCCAAAATTTTAGATTTCATTACCTATGTTTACTATTTCATTGGACCATTCTAAAGTGGGAATTTGGCTAAACTTTCTTCATCAAAGTTATTCCTTAATGTCTCTAGTTTAATTCCATTTTTGAATCACTCCATTTGGAGTTTTTTAGCTCAAGGTATGGCATTTTTACCATAACTGGCCAGATTGGTCCATGTCCAGAATTTCTAGGCAATTATGGTTCTGACAGTTTTGGTGAGCTAAATTTGGTTAGCCATTTGAATTGGTTATGGTCAGAATTTGAGTTTCAGTTCTCCATGAAAGTTGTTGTACTATGTCTAAGCTTTCCATGCGTTCAAGAATTAGGTCATTTGGACCTCTCTTCACAAAGTTATGGCCATTTGAACAAACACTATTCATATGGTCATTTTTCCAAGTCCCGGTTTTGGTTACCCGAATTCAAGCCAAATTTAGGTCACTTGAGGTTGGTTTTCTAGGTAGGATTTCTTCATAAAAAATGTGGCATTATGTCCCTAGTTTCATCTCCAATTAGCCTTACACCAATTGAAGCTACACAAGTCAACTTATGACTGCCCAAACTCACTGGATTCAACTCTAGAATTTCTAGCTCATAGGGTAGCTCACCTAATTCAATATTCATTGCCACAATCAATCCCAAATTAAGGTCAAACCATGCCAAATGGTCACTAATTGACCATTAGAACACCAATTCATCATCAATTCCACAAACCCCCAATTTTTTGGGTTCTAAACCCTAACCACAAATTTCCAACTTCATGTAACACATGCAATTCACATTATACTTCATATATATTACCATAACCAAACTAGAATTCAAGTTTAAATTGAATTACACACATTAATTCTTCTCCCTACAATGGTTGTCGAAAATCAAGGGAGGTCTAAACATGCATATTTTGTTTCAATTTCAACAATTTTTAACTCAATTTAGTATCCTAATAAAGAATATAGAGAGAGAGAGAGAGAGGAGAGAATTAGCACTAACCTCTTGAAGCAAGATTCTAAGGTTTCAAATCTTCACTTTCTCTTTGATTCTTGGCAGCCAAACACCTTAGCAAGGTTAGATGATAAGTTTTGATAAAGAAAGTTATGGGTTTTGTGATGAGGAATCAAGATTTTACAAGATTGATGAAGGTGTATCAATGGTGGGGTGAGAGAAATGGGTTTCAGCCAAGGTTGAGGAAGAAGAAGGAATTGATTTTTTTGGTTTAATTATCTCTAATTTGGCTTTTATATTTAAGCTTGTCCAAATATGATTGGTTGAAAAAATTTTAATTACACTATCATTACTTCATGCTTAGGTGATAATTCTAATTTAAATTTTTCATTTTGTTTATCTTTCTTTCTTCTCTTTTTACTTATTTTTTTTATTAAATTTTCATCAATATTTATTCACATTTTATGTCATATACCTCACTTACTTAAATGGACAAGTTAGTCAAAAATCATCTCTGAAGGTGAAATGACCAAAATGCCCTTCGTTTTGCTTACCGAGTTAAAATTGCCTGTACCGATTTACAAAATTTTCTTAGCATTTCCTTGGCATTCCATTGTCATATGAACCTCAATAATTATTCACTGGAGTCCCAAAAATTATTTCACAAGGTTCTCCATGGGTCTAGGGTCGCCAACTGTCTTCACAGTCGCTTCCCGTTAGGGTTACCTATCGCTGTAGCTTTGGCTCACTTAACCTTATTGCATTTCATTTCTTAAATTTTTCTTTAATTTTTTTATTATCATTATTTGATTTATTTATGACTCTTCACTCTAGTTTATATATAGTTCCAGACATTCTAGCTGTCCAGACAGACATTAGTCATCGGAACAGTAGAATGTACGGACTACCTAAAGTGAGGGCGTTATAATGAACCTTAATTAAAGGCTTTTTACTAATTGTTCATAATTACCCTACACTTCAAAATGAATAGAAATTGGTTTAAAATCCCTTGTAGTATATTTAATGGATTATCAGTAAGCGAAGTTCGGTAATTCATTAAGTATACTACGGGATCATGTTATGCCTTACGTGGGGGGTAAGGTGTGACAGCCAAGAGCTGATGGTCCATTCTATATTATAGCAATGATCAATGACAATGCCTATAAGGTGGATTTTCCTAGTGAGTATAATGTTTATGTTACTTTCAATGTGAGGGATCTTTCTCCTTACTTAAAAGATGATTTTGAAGATGGAAAAGAATTAGATTCGAGAGCAAATCCTGATCAATAAGGGGTAGATGATGTACCACATAGTGACATAACATATGAGAGCCTGTTGACTAGGTCCAAGAGCAAGTTTATCACTTTGCTTGCTTATATTTAGAATTCAAAAAGTTGGGTTAGACTTAATATGTCCATGGGGCGTGTGTGTTAAGTGCATGTTAAAATGTTTGGGCTTAAATTAAAATAAAGATAATGGGCTGAGTATGAAGAAAATAAGCCTATATGTGTGTAAAAAGCTCCCATTTGTTGTTTGGAATTGACCAAGTCAATGAAATTAGAAAAAGATTATAATATCTTGCAAATAAGGAAGAAAATAAGGCTAAAAAGTCAACCAAATCTCATCAAATTCGTGCATCAGCTTACGGACAGATTTTTGAAGTTTTTTTTTTTTAAGATTCAACATTATTCCTTATTTAGAAGACTATTCAAACTTCTTATTTAGTAACCTTTCTTTTCTTTCTTTTATAGTGCTTGTAATCAACATATGCAAAGGCCAACTCTTGTAAGCTTAAAGCATTCTGAGTTTTTATCACAATAACAAGTGTTTTTTTCTTCTCTCTTATTAAATATTATTTGTTTATGGTGAAGTTTTGACTTATTACAAGAGTTCCTTGTGTGGCGTCTTCATTGGGATTGTATTCTTTGTAGCAAGATTACTCTTATCAAAGTTTACATTTCATAGTTATCCTCTTATTTTTGCTTTTTATTACTATTGCATCTTAATTCATAAAATACCAAAAAGAAATCATTTCTTTTTAACCGAATTCTGTTGAAGTTTGATTTTAGTGTTATATTACTTTATCTTGGCTTATTTTTTGTGGTTCAAAATTATTTCTTGTTCCTTGATTCATTCCAACTAAATTTCTTATTTTTCATAACTAAGCAATTTCATTTTCTCCTTCACAAGGCACATCACCATTTGTGGCCGAACCATTTTTTGGCCGAATTATATTTGTGGCCAAATCACTAATACAGTTTAGCCTATAAACTAAATGAAAACTTAAGTTACTAGGTTAAGTGTATATATATTTTGGTGAGCTATATCAATATTAAAGTCATCTCTAAAGCTATAAAGTTTTGAGTTCAAGTTCTAGTAGAATTTGATTTTATAAAAAAAATTTATAAACTTTCTAATTAGTACTATTAAAATTAATTAAATAACAAAAATAAAAAGAATTATTAAATGAAAATTTTTTATTAAAAAGATGAAAAAAAAATTAACACTTTAAATAGATAAAACCAAAAAATTTTAGTTTTGGGATCAATGTTAAAGTCATCTCTAACTGTAAAGTTTTGAGTTAAAGTTTTAATCGAATATGGTTGTCTAAAAAAAATATAAACTTTCTAACTAGTAATATTAAAATTAATGAAATAACAAAAGTAAAAAATTTATTAAATGGAAATTTTTTATTAAAAAAAAGAAAAAAAAATTAACACTTTAAATAGATAAAACTAAAAATTTTAGAGATTTGTAAATAGAATTCCTTTTTCTGCCCTCAATAATTTTCACAACAAAAAATGTGTAATTTTTCTTAATGTTTCTTAAATCTTGGTTAAACTTTTTTTTTTTAAGTAAGTCCTAAATGTATTTCAAATGAAAATTTCATGGATTTAATATGACATATTTGGGGAAAAAAAAGGAAAAAAGAAAGAGTTCACTATACAAAACTAGAACATTTCAGGGGCTTAAAAATAAATTTGGCCATCAAATATAAGCATAATTTGTTCGTTTATATGAAGTCTTCTTTATTTCTCTAAAGCATGATGTAAACACAATCACATCCCGAATTTCCTTGACCCGCATATCACAGCACCTTCAAAGATGATAAACCCAACCCAAAGCCCGTGTACCACCCAACTTTCCATGTTCATCTCTACATTATGCTATTGTCGTTTTCTCTCTCGTGAATTGACAATAATAATTACTTTAGCGTCCTTAATATGGCCTTTTCCTTCCTAGTAACCCATAATTGCATACAAACGAACAATTCCTATGAGCGTACCTATTGAGACTTCTTGCTTTTGTCCGCATGCCGATTGTTAGGAACGAGATGGGATAAAAATAAAATGAAATAAATAAATAAATATACAGAGTGCATAAAATTTATTTGAGATTGGACCATAGATGTCATAATAGCGTAAGTACAATAACCTATCCTCCATTCAAGATTAGCCAACCAGAACATGGTAATCTTTACATCCACAGACTGAATGGATTATTGCATGCATATCAGTAAAATATGTTCTCAGGCAACCCCTCGCACCACAATAGTTGGTCTGGATACCTAAATCCATATATCGGAAGTGCAGTCACCGCCTGGATATCTCATCTCATGGGCAAGGGAAGGACCATCAGGTTCACCTGCAAAGTCCACGAAAAAGTTTGGGTTTACTTTGAGGCCACCTCGCACAGTGTCAACATCAATCTGTAACATGTGGGATCCTTTCTCTACAAGTTCAGGATAAAACTGACGATCCCAAGCGCTGAAGAGTGAGTTGGTGACATAAAGCCTCTTCCCATCTAAACTTAGTTGGATCATCTGAGGTCCTCCTCTCAATCTATTGCCCTGAAGAAAAAAAGGAAAAAAATTGAAGCTCATCAATCTCTACCAGATATAGAGGTGCCTCAGGCAGATATGGATATCACTCTTAAGTACCATGAAAAATTAAGAAAATGATTTATATAAATACAAATTATGATCCTGGTTAATGTAATCGTGCACTGGAAACAGTAGAGCACAATTCTTTTGCTTCCCAGTTACACAAAAGAACATATACTCAGCACAAGAGATGCATAAACACATGCAGTTGCAAACACATGATGCTGCCACATGCAATTGCATGTAAACAACTGAAGGACCTGCATAACGTTTATACTTTGGTCACAAACAACGCATTTCAAGCATCATAATATAGCGCCAATAAGAATTCCAAGCATTAACTACTCCACAATCAGTGAGTGGTATGTCACATTCATGGCATAGACACACCAGTCAATTACGATTGAGAGGATATTTGTTCCCTGGAGACACAGTAAATTTATACAAACCTGGATCTCAGGAACATCTGGCTGCCAAGTTTCTCCATCTTCTTTCTCCACCGCTATAGGGCTTCCTTTCTGAATCACGCCGCCAACCCAAACTTGGCCTGTCAAGACTGGATTTTTGATGTCCTCAATGTTATATTGTCTGACATCTCCATGCAGCCAATTGACAAAATAAAGAAACCGATCATCAAGAGAGATCAGAAAGTCAGTTATGAGGCCTGGCATTTCCGGAAGAATCCAGTTTTTCACCTTCAAGGGTTTCACTGATATTGCCAGCTGCAAAATACAATGAACTTGGGTTATACAACAATTCAAAATGTTGTCCATGCTTACAGCGACCACAATGTCTACCACATGCATACCTCATGGCTCCATGATCCACCTGGGGTCTTGAAAAATCGCACCATGTTACCGGTCAAAGCACACCCAACAAACCCTGTATCTTTAGAAGGATCATGAAGGAACCTTATCTGCAAGCAAGTGAAACACAAATCAGAGGCTTAAAGCCTCAAGTTTTACAGGAATGCAGAAAAGGCATGCATAACTATGTGCGTGTTCATGAAGCAAGATTGTAAATTTGTATTTATAGCACTCACCTCCAAGGGTATGAGCCCTGTGTTACCAAGATCCAATGTCTGTTTCAGTTCGCCATTTGGCCAGCTATAGACATACAAATGCCTCCCGTAAAGACCATCTGAAACGTGCTGCAGATTAAACCCTTTAGTGAAGGCTGCAGGAGCTCCCCATGATGAGCTGATCATTGTGTTGTGTCGGGGTTGGTACCAGAAATCATAACCAAACGGTGGACTATGCCCTGGTTTCTCCCACCTGAAGAACAAGATGATAGCCAAAGGGTTATATAAATCATATTTTACCAATTCCGTTTGCATCTCTTCACAATTGAATTGGCCACATAACGTGTTTTAACACTCTTGGACCATTGAACAATAATAAAGTTCTAGAATTAAACAAGAGACCCAAAACAGACAGATGATTAAGGGCAATCCAAAGAGTTACATGAAGCCATGCAAACGTTTTAAGAGAATGTGCACAACAATGTACCTTCCTTTCACGTTGAATTCTGAGTCGAGAAGAAGAAATCCACTTCCTTCTGCATTTCCATCTTTATCTCCTAGGCAGGAGACCATTATATCTCCAGAAGCAAGGCAATGGGCAGTGTGTGGATAGGCTAATCCCGTCTTCTGTACAATATCTGCCGGTTCAACAACTTTGTGCAGTGATGGAGCCTTTGGATCTTTTTGGGTGTCAACAACATAGATGCGACCAGATCTGAAAGAATTATAGATTTCAAGATAACACAACCTTACATAAAGAAAATTGGTAACTAATAGAGTATCCTCAACAGCAAGATAGCGCCAATAAATTGAAGAGAATTTTATAACTGGCTTTCTTCCTTTTGTGCTTGTGCAGTTTTGGTGGCTTATATAAGGTATAGGTAAAAGAAATGGTAATGCTTGGTTCTCTTTAGGCCTCTAGTTACCTCACTGGACTTACATAAAAGGATTATGAATTCAACACAGCCATAACTGAATCTCAAACCATGATAAGAGGATTATAGTTATAAGTACTGAGTTGCATAATTGAATTTACAAATTATCAAGGCACCCAAAATTTTAAGCTTCCAACATTACAGGGAACAACATAACTGTTGTCTGATCTTTCCTCCTCATAGAACTGCCATAAGATTAAAGCCTTCTTCATTTAATCTATAAGCCCTCTACTCTTCACAGGTTTGATGACTTGTATACTTTTTTATTTCCGATAGCTAACCTAATGATTCTTATCCACAATAAAATTTTTCGAAGAAAGAAAAAACTGAGCAATTTAAAATTGAATTGCATTCTCTTACATCAATGAAGGCAGGATTAGGAAACGCCTGTTTGCAGATGGTTCTCCATGGCAAGAGCTGCAAGCATTCCACCCTGAATGATGCAGTTCATCTCCTACATATGGCACAGGTAGCCTACTGATAACTTTAGAATAAGTAGGTGAGTTTGGATCTACATCCACTGTGGCTAGATAATCAGGCTTCTCTCTTCCCGTTCCTGTATAGATATTGAAACGAATTTTTGTTTTTCTTGCCCAAATCATAAGATGAAATGAATATTCTAAGGGAATGACCAATTGCACATACAATCCACATATTCAAATGTTAGGAAAAAACAACAAAGGCGAATAGGCGAAAACCAGAAAAGTTTCCATAAAAGAACAGCAGTTTCACTGCTGATTCCTGCATCAACCTTATCTAATATTTTTGTTTATGAATTGGGTTTGCTCACATAAAATTGATTCTCCACAGCAGCTCCAAGTTGATATGAAATTCTACAGTTTAAAGCAACCACAGAAGAGAAATTCTGGAGTATAAAGACCAATATTTGCAATTCACATACCCAATCTTCATTGATATGCAAATAAAACCCAAGTTGAACAGGTTTTAAAAGGCCATTAATTTGCTATTGCCAACAAAAAAACACTGCAATCAATCACACATAAAACCTCAAAAAAAGATGCAGATATGGATAAAACTGCATACCCATTTATCATCATGGGCTGAAATTGAAAAAAAAAAAAATTGATGAAAAGAAGAGAAATTTGACTTACCAGTGTAGACACAAGTAACATAGATAAGAGACTCCCTAGGACCAGCCATAGCCTCAAGTGGAGTGGCATAACCAGGTCCCTTGTTGCAGAATCCATGACGATTATTCAAGCTAACAACATCTGCATCCATTTCTGCTTTCTCTCTTAGAAAAATAGCAATTGAAACACTATTGCAAAAGATAAGCTCCTGCTACTTTTATAGCCTGAGAATGAGAGAAGATACATACTTGTATAATGTCGTCTTTGCTGTCTTCGTGGGAATATGTCCAGGGGGGATGTATCCGTAATTACGCCTTTGGCTACGATTATCTGTGTAATTAACTAATTTACTAGTTATGGGCCCACACTTATCGGATTGTGATTTGTGACAGAAGGATGTGCCATGTTGCCTTATTTGAAACCCATTGACACGTTTGATTTGGTTGATTATTGATTAATATTTTTAAAAATTTTCCATAATTAGCTTATTAATAATTATTAAAATTTGATTTGATTTGTTATTGATTAACGATTCTCAAAATTGTTAAAACCTTAATCATTGTATAACAAAAGAAAAAAAAATAATTTTTCTTTGTCAACTTTCATTTTAATTTTAATAACTTTTAATAAAGATAAATAGACTTGAGGATTTGAACCATTAATATATGTAAAATGATAATTTAATTATGGAAGGGTCTAACATAACTAAAATAAGAAAGGGAGTAAAACATTCTTAAGTATTAGTTGTCAGATAAATACCCATTCTTTTACATGTGGATATTAATTTTCAATTTTTAATATTTAAATTATTAATATATTTATATTCAGAATTAAAGTTAACTGATTATAATGGAAGAAATATAAATTTAATGTTACACAAATTTAATGAGGGCATATCTACAAAATGAATTAAGAATATGTAAAATGTTATCGAAATAATTATTAGCATAAACTTATATTAATATTCTAAGTATTTATAAAAAAAAATATACATAAAATGTAAACTAAAAAATTAAAATATATCTTCATTTAAAAATTGAAATAAATTAATTATGAATATGATACTGTCAATCGATATATTTTATAATTTTATGATTTGCAATATTTAAAGTTATTATTGTAAGATTTTTGAGAATTGAATAAGTAACAAAATAATATTTTCAAGTACAATTATATGAGATTATTTAAATAATATTATGTATATTAATTATATATAAACTTTATAGACACCATATTTTATTCGGATCAATAATTCTTAATTAGTTCTGTAAAAATAATAATTAAAGTTTAATTAATATGTAATTAGGTTGTTTTTATTACCATTTAATTGGAGATCAAGTTTTAAAGTTTTGGTTACATTTTAATTTTCATTTAAGTCTTAATCAAGTTTCAATTTTGTCTCTTATGATCACGCAAGTCTTAGTTAAATTTTAAGTTTTAATTTCATTTTTCATTTAAGTTCAATTTTATAATCATCTAAGTTTTAAAGGAATTTTAATTAACCATCCAATCTCAATAGAGTTATAATTCTAAAAAGTGGAAAAGAGGAATCGTAGCTTAACCAAGAAGATCAACCTTAAAAGAAAAAAAAAATCAAACTTTATTATCATAGTAATTACAATCATTATGTGGCAGAACTCCATTAGCCCGAGCATCATTTACACTCTCCCCCACACCCCCCCCCCCCCCCCCCCCCCTCCCTCACTTTTGCTTTTTATACTAGCACCCGGGGCGAGCTTCTCAAGCAAAGAGAAGTCATCATTACGATATAGCAGTAGCTCAGCAAGTAGGTCGTCGTGGGCCTGCACGTAAGCTCCAACTTCTTTCTCTATAGCTTTGTCCTCCTTTGCCTTAAGTTCAATAGAGAACTTAGCCAAGTCAGCAGCATGGCTCGCTTTGGCATCCTCTAGCTCTTTTTATAATTGAGCTACAAGCTCTTCGGAAGACTTCACTTGTTGCTCAAGTCCTTCAACCTGAGCATTGGTGGCGGTCAACTGGCCTTTCTAGGTGATGAGCTCGTGAACTGCCTTTAACATCACCCATCTTAGGAAATTCACCTTCTCCTTCACCATGTGCTGGGTGGCAATGGCTTCCAAACTTAGGCTCATCGACTAGTTCAAGAGGTCATCAATGCTCTCCGGGATCATCCGAGTTTGGTCTTTTACAAAGAATATAGCAGCAGTGACCTTGGCCAAGTCGATGTTGCCCTTGATGGTTTGGTTCTTCTCCAAAAACCTAGCCAGCACTTGGGCATCCCTGGAGGTCAGCTGTCCAGATGAGCTAACTTGCCTAGATGAACCACCCTCAAAAGTAACAGAGGTTGGTGGTTGAAGCATAGGCTGATCGGGAGAGGGAGTCGACCTCACTTCAACAAGCTCGTTTTGGGTCCGAGCTGGAGAACTCATCTCTTCAACCCGAGCTCTCTTCTAGGCTTCTAGCTCCTCAGCCCTAGCAGTAGTAGCAGTGACAGCAACAACTTCTTTTTTCTTCAGAAGCTACTTTCTCAGCTTTGGTTCCTGTCATGTCTGCACACAAAAATAAGTTAGTGAGTCCATATTTGATCAAAGGACTAAGATAGGAATTTTACCCTTTCCAAGCCTGAGGTCAGAAAGTTGTAGGGTAATATTTTTGTTGGCCACCACATTCATTAACCACCATTTTAGTTCGGCCCGACCACGTCTGCATTTAAATAATGATGAGTGTTTGCCTAACTTTTCAATTCCTTAACAACTTCGCCTAACTTTTCAATTCCCTAACAATTACCTCCTCGTCCAGATTAAGAACAATCTTCCCCTGAGGTCTCTTAGCCAAGTGGTTCCAACTTCGTGAGATGCCTTTAAAGCCACGGGGATCTCGGCTTCGAAGGATAAAAAATTGATTTTTCCAATTCTTCAAGGCGGAGGGGACCTCGAAAAAAAGCTCGCAATTCAACTTCACCTAGGAGAACCAATAATCATCATGCTTCTATCTTCCAAGGTGATGCAGCTAAGTAAATACCTTCACCGTAGGCACTATGTAACGATTGAGCTCCAACCACTAGAGGAATTGTTCGCTTTGGCCATAAGCCTTACGGTTTTATCCCATAGGTGGAATGGAGAACTTCCCAGGAGGTCACCCATTCTAGGATTTCTCTCAAGCGAGCACGCTTAACCCTGGAGTTCTTCCAACTCTCTAGGCCATTCCACCAAAAGGCGCCTCTAGTGATTAGTTCCCCCATTTTATATATCATTACTTTTTGAACCCAAGACCATCTCCATGCTTTGCCGATGTGGGATTTGCCTAAGGGACCTTTCTCTCCCCCTTTCGGGACTCAGCATCCTCACTGAGGTTTGCCCCACCATCGCCCAAGAGGACACGCGAGCGGCTCTGATACCAATTAAATGTGACACCCCTTACCCGTCTACAGTGTAATCAAGCAATATATGCCACACAGTGTGCGGAGCACCATAACTTATTTCCTAACAATTTACCCTCCATAATTTATTTATTTATTATTCACTAAGTGCAAAATTTACCAATTATATCATTTATTTTCAAGAGTTTGTAATTACAATTAAAACCGTGAGGCTTATGGCCAAAGCGGACAATTCCTCTAGTGGTTGGAGCCCGATCGTTACACACTAAGCCCTTAGCTTAGCACAAGCGCCGAAAAGCAATCAGAGTTTGCCAAGAGTTCAGGTGTAATTGAGCTATGAAGACTCGGTGATAGTTCAACAAGTCCTTATAAAATTGTTCCAAGGGGAACCGCAGCCTAGCCTTCAATTGCTTCTCATACATGATGATCTGGTCCCCCTCCTCAAAGCTGTGGTCAGCTCAGAAATCCCCGTGATAACGGATAAGCTCATATGCATCCACTGAGAGGTTGAACTCATGACTTATTTGAGTCAACTCGGAAGGTCTTAAAACTGAAGTTACTTCATCCACTGGGAGAGATTCCTTCTTAGGGTTCGAAGCCTATTCTTTACTTGAACTGGCCGATGTAGTTAAGATCAGTTCTGTCGGCATCTCAACTTCGTTTCACCGACTAGTCCCTGCTTTCTCACCCTCATCGAAAGCCCATGAAACATTAACCAACAGTGGGCTTGTCATCCTCTAGCTATTAATATCACTCATTTAGAAAACGAGGAAAGAGTGAAGAGAATTAAGAATTATACCTTTACTAGGATTGAAATCACGTCGCTGGAAACTTATAGTTGAGGGAATTCTTCCCGAAGAGACTTGAGTGAAAAGGGAAATAAAAAGAGTGAAATGACGATCACTCGTAGGTATATATAGCCCAACACATTAATGATTGAGAGGTTTAAGGAGATGTTTCAAATGAGGAACCAATTAATGTTTTTCCAATTTTCGACACCTGTTGTTGGTATTTATTGAAAGATCTTTAGACGTTAGGGAATCGGACAACATAGCCAACTAAAGATAAAACCATGCAAGCTTGAGATTGCCTAATTTAGTTCAAAGTTGGCTTTCATAATTAGTTTCAATTATTGGGAGGCTTAGCTCCTCAACGGGTTCTAGCATACTCTAGCCAACAACAGGAGATCGAATAAAGAGATTAGACCAACAAAGATATGGAGATCAAACAAAGAGATCAGATAAGATATGACAAATGAGATATGGAGATCGGATAACAAATCAGATTGGAGAGAAATCACACTTGGACTTCACCCCATGCCCACTTTAAAAGGACTCCCTCAACATGATTATATCTAAAAGTCAGAGCATCACTGCATCGTGGGATAACCCTTTTGAGTATACCTGTAAATCATAGCCCTAGATTTCAAAGATTAAATTCTCACCATCAGATCGAGTTAGTTAAAGTATTAGGGTACCTTTTAATCTTTGTCGTTGATGCTACTTGTAAGGATAGATTCTTGACCTTAGGATCAAGAGTAATAAAGATCAATTTTGTACTTCCGAATCCCAACCATTGATCTAACTTGTAAGGCATAAATCTTGACCTTCAGATCAAGGAAATAAGGACAAAAGAGTCCTGAGCTAATCCCCATTCTTAATTATTGACCTCTTTAATTCTTGACCCTCAGATTCATCCTTTTAAATCTCAACCCTTCTTTTTTCATCTTGAATCCTAACCCTCCATTTTAGGTTTTCACTCCTTATAAATACTTGAAGTTTTACTATTATGGGGGTCTTTTCTGAAGTTTTCAAAATAGTGGAGAAGAGAATAGGGAAAGGCTCTTTAGAAACATTAATTTTCTAAAGAATCTCCTCACTTTCAAAACAACGATTCCTAGAACTCTCACATCTCTTATTAAAAAAATCCCAACCTTCTTTAGAAAAATCATACTCTAGCTCATCAGTTCAAAAAGGCTGATTTGGTAGACCTTCTTCCTTTAGCTTCGTCTCTCGTAAGCGTAAGATGTCAGAAAGAGTCCACTATCCCGTCATTGAAGGTATAATTTCTTTGAGGTTATTTAACATGATTATTTACCGTGATTATAAAATATGTATATAGTTCGGTCATTCGATCTCTCTCTCCTTCTGTATTGTCATCGGTTATCTTCATGATACATTTCCTTCATCATTTTGTCTTGTCGAACTCTTAGGAGAATAAGGCTAAGATCACCAATGGAAATATTTCTTATTCCATAAATATTACATTCTTATTGAAGTATTTTCACTCCATGAATATTATGTTTTATTTTTATTCCATAAATGTCACATTGTCGATTGAAACATTTTATTTTATTTAAATATTATCTTTTGATTAAATCATAAGAATCTCATTCTAAAAGAGTTTGGGGACAAGGTTCACGACATGGCATTAGTTTGTAGAGTTTTATAAAATCTAGCGCTATTTGAAGGAATTGTTGATTCAATTATATATTTGACTAATAATAAATGATTATGTTATTTTCTTCGAAGGATGGTACACTCACTCTCATTCCTTGAAATGACCTTATGGTAAAATAATATCTTGAAATACAGTCTCTTATTGGTATAGGATTCAAGGGAGAGTCTTTCCTTTGGGTCCTCCCCAAAATGTCTATTTACAAAACATGCAACTTTTTCGTGTCTTTGGGTTTGAGGGAAAGTCTTTCTTCGAGCCTTTGTTAAGTATTTTTTCTAAATATAATATCCTTTTTTACACCAAGGGAGAGTTCTTCCTTAGGTTTTCTCTAATTCCATTTAAAAAAAAAAATTATATAACCATAGCATGTCCTCGGGTTAAGGGAAAGTTTTTCCTTGGACCTATACCAATGTTTACAACATTCCTCTATTTTAGGTTCATGAGATAATCCTTTCTTGAACTATTAAGGTCCTCACTTACTTTTTTATGCTTCCAGAGAGTCCTCCTTAGAATCCTTAAAATCCTTTTTTATTTTAAACACTCTTTCATATGTACAAGGGAGAATACTTCCTTGAGTAGTCCCGGCATTCTACTTTTATACTCTAATTAAAGGGAGAGTCCTTCTTTGAATTTGCCAACCTAAATTTTCCTTTCTTTATCTTGTTTACTAAAATTTTTATATGAACATTTATTTTAATTTCAAATATAACATAAAGCATTTTTATTCAAATGAATAAATGGAATAATAACTGGCTTAGCAGAATATAAAATGCTTATTAAAAAGATGGTTAGAATCCTGTTGTGTTAACCGGATGGAGCATGTGTATAGATATACAGGCTATAACGATATTTTATATAGGGTGTCTCGAAAATGACTCTCTACAAATCAATAAGTTGTAAATGCATTAATAATTAAATTGAATCAATATGAGTAAAGAATAATACCCGATTATACCGATGGTGGGACTTTGATTCATTAAGTGAGATTCCTCACTAATGAATAAAATTCTCTAGGTATTACTCGACACATTCTCTTTTGGGTTGAAGTCTCAATCAAAAGGGAATGAAAATCGAAACCCATTTTGATTCAATCAATCTTTTAATATCACGTTTTATAAAAATTCACTTCACACGTGACACCCTTTATTGTTTGAATGCTGATGATGCGATTAATGATAAGTAAGCTATCTTTATTATTCATTATAAATCTCTAGAAATCAAATGATACCTCTTCAAGATTAGAGTCTTAGAGGGTGTTTGGTTTACCTGTTGGGTGCAGCTGATAGCTGATAGACACCCAAACAGGTAAATTATGGTGTTTGGCAAACTTAACAAAATAGAGCTGATAGCTGATGGGCAACTGATATGATACCCATCAGCTGCAGTTTGTATCAGCTCTATTTTTAGAGCTGTTTCTCATCAGCTGATAGATGATCTGATTTTATTTTTTATTTTGACCATATTATCCTTTTTTATTTAACTTGAAAATTAATATTATTAATATTTTTATTTTTTTATTTGTAATTTTAATATTTTAATTAATGTATTTCAACTTTGTTAAAATATTTTTTATTAATAACATAAAATATAAAATATTTATTTATATCCAAAAACTTAAAATTAATTATAAATTTTTCTATTAACAATAATAATTATTTTATTATTTTATCTATATTTTTAAAATTATTTAATTATCTTAAAAAAATAATTATTTTCTTATTTTAATAATAAAATAAATGATATAATATAAAAGATTAATAATTATATATTTATTTAAATAATATAATATATTAATTTAATAATTATATATTTAATTTAATAATAAAATAAATAATATAATGTAATAAATTTATAATTTTATATTTATTTAAATAATAAAATAAATTATATAAAATATACCCTTATTAGTCATTTCACATATTAACAGCAACAGCTAAATATAATTTTACCAAACATTTAATATAAAACAGCTATCATCAGCTATCGGTTATCACTATCATAAGCTATATGACTATTCGCTAATGACTATCGATTGTATTCAACAGTTAATCCAAACAAGCCCTTAGTCTTGAAGAGGGAGCAATTTAATTAAATGGAGTCAAAATTCACTTTTAGAATCATCCCCCACTTACTTTTTTTTTTTGGCTCATTCAAGTAGTGAGACATTAAGAGTTCCAATATTTATGCATTTCATCTTTTATAAGGAACCAACATCATAAGTTAAACTCTAATGAAATTATCGGCATTAAATTATAAAGAACACATTCTTAAATCCGCCTACCCTCAGTGAGGGATGATGTGGGGTGCCTAACACTTTCTCCACATATATACGAACCCCGGACCCTGAATCTCTAAAACTAGAAGTGGTAAACACCCTTTTCAAATCCTCCCCCCTCCCCTTAAATAAAAATGGTTTTTTTTTTTCAATTTTCTCTCAAAATTGAAGGGGGGACTCCTCACTTTCCACTTCGGTGAGAATTGCTTGGCGACCTCAAAACCCTTATGACAAACTGGTTTGATATAAGAGATATTTAAGGAGATAATATTGTAATAATAATGCAAAATTCTCTTTAAAAATAAGACACGTTTAAAATGATGACAATAATATGAAATATGTATTTATTATTTAGTTAATATGAAAAAATTATAAAAATTAAATTTTTTATAAAAAATAGAAATTCATTAATTGAAAATAAAATAGATAAAAATATATAGATATGACATGGAGCCACTCCATAAGAAAGCCATACTCACTTTTCATAGGAAGTGCTACATAACAATACCATAAGAATACATGCTTGCATTATATATAATACACATGCAGATTTATAATAAAATAACAAAAAAAATGACCATTTGAGGTTAGTTCAATTATATGATATTTTTATCATTTTAAAATATCAAAATTTGTATATCCTCTTAGTGTATATATTATTTTTTTATATTAAATATTATTTCAAAAAATACTAATAATCTAAAAAGCATCATTTTCCATAGTTCCAAAGTAGAAATGAAACTAAACATATTTTCTTTTGAATTTCATTCAATTTTGCTAACAATAATTTATAAGCAAATTGTGGAAATAGATCATTTATTTTAATATAAATTTGCATGTTATTATTTAGTTTCTATATCATTATTCTTATTTAAAATTATAAGTAATAATGAAAAAAATTATGAAGATTTTCATGATGCCATAATTACTTATAGTTATTGCTCATAACTATATAAAAAACATAAATTATAATCCTATGTGACACAACTAAATAAATTATATTTTTAAATAAATTGTCATTTGAAAATTTTATATTCTTGGGTGGCATCATCAAGGAAATACACAATAACGATAAATATTAATTTTATGAGAATCATAATAAGTAAAATGAGCATAAATTGTATATAAAATTATTTTTTATATTTATTGTAATATCCATCACTTTTTGATGTCAGAATATCTGTTCTTGATGGAATATTTTGGTGAAAATTAAGACTTCATTGATAAGAGAGTGGCGATAAGATATGAAAATATGTTCATGTATGTGTGATTAAAATATTGAACATGTATTTAAGAATGAAAAATCTTTTAAGGGTTTTGTTCTTTAAAAGTTTTAAAGTGGTTGTTTTGGGCAAAAGGAGTTTCGGCAGTCGAAGGACAGACTTTCGGTAGCTGAAGTCCTTTTTATGGTTCAAATGCCCATTTGGACAGAATTGACTCTAGCAGTCGAAAGTTAAACTTTCGATAGCTGAAAGTCCCTCGACAAAGAGGGTATAAAAGGAAACTTAGTTCATTTCCTACCCAAAACGCTAGGGTTTTCTTTCTTTCCTCTCTCTCTCTACTTTGGGGCATACAATGAGCTTTTTAAAGAGATTCCTTTGAGTTTGAAGATCTGGAGGTAGATTCTTCCATTTAGAAGTGTGAAAGAGTAGATTCAAGTTTTGAAGTTTTGGTTCTCTCACTTTTAAGCTCCAAGAAAAGAGGTAACCTTCTTTCCTTCTTGATCTATGGATAGATCTAAGAGAGTTGATGAGGAAAGTAGGTTTCTAAAGCTTTAATTTCATAAAAAGCTGTATTAAGTTAAGTTTTTGAAAGTTTATGCTATGTTGGGTTTGGGGAAAACCTAGAATTTGACTTTTGATGAATGTATGTAGGCATTAAGAATGTTTTCTAGTTGTTCTAAGTGCTAAAGATGTGCATATGTGATGGGGTTGTGTTTTAAAACTTTGAAATGAGTTTGGGTGTTAATGGAAGAAGGGATCTGCAGGTTTTCGACTTGGAAATTTTATAAATTCCCAGGTTCGGCTATCAAAAGCCAGAGGTTCAGTAGCCGAAGCTTGCATTTTCTCAGAAAATCTGAAAATTTTTTAGGTTCAGCAGTTAAAGTTTGAGACTTTGGGGCCTGCAGTGGCTACTGCCTAAAATGGGCACCTAACATTCCAAGGCTCGACAGCCAAATCCCAAGGCTCTGATAGCCAAACTTAGTTCTACTCACTTATTTTCTCCTTTGATTCTAAGATTTCAAAACCTAATTTCATGGTTCTTAAGGGTCTAGAATTGAATGTTTATATTATCTATAGAGTTTTAAAGCCTTGTATAACACTCTAGGGTCAGATTTTATAGGTTGGGGTTTCAGAGACTCTGAAGGGTAAGGATCCAATGATAGCTTCCGTTTGAGTAAGGAGGTTGATAGGCTATAAGAGGTGAATAACTCTAACCTTAATAAAATGAAAACTATTTACAGGTAATTAATGAGCATCCTCATGCATCATGTCATATTTATTTAGGATGTATATATCTAAAATACAAAGATGTTGCATAATTGCATAAATTGTTATTAGTGCATTGATGGATATTGGATGAACCATTACTCGCCCCAGGTTATGTTTATGTAATGTTACGTATGTTATGGATATATAAGTATATCCTAAGGGGAGATCTTGACATTGCCCTTCAAAGAAGATTTGATAGTTACCCCTAAGTACAGGCATAATTCATGTTTAAAAGGAATGTTTGGGGCGTTATTAGTGATAATGTTTATTACGTGAAAGGTTTGTGATGTGAAAATCCATGTGAATGGTGCATTGCACATGTATGAATGAATGACAAAGTTAATGATAGTTAGTTCACTCACTGAGCTTGTGTAAGCTTATCCCATTTCCCTAACCCCCAAGTGCAAGGTTACAGAATTAGAAGAGTTCCTTAAAGAGAGAGCATCAGAGGTAGTCTTAGCCCTTCCTTATGTATGATATATGGGTAGATGGATATGTAATTTATGAATGGATAGTATTGTGCTAGTGATTAAAGGAAATTGGTAATATATAATAATTATTTAAGTTTGATGATGTATATGTTATGTTAACCCTTTTGAGGTTATGTATGTTGAACCATTACCCTTTGGATCTTATGTCACACCGCCATACTAAGTAGTCTATACATTCTACTGTTTCGGTTACTAGTGTCTGTTCGGACAGTCAGGATGTTTAGAACTATATCTAAGTCATCTAGAAAAGCCACAAATAAAAATTAATAGAAATCACATGAAGGTGAAATGGAAATAAGAAAAACAAAGCATAATCGGTTAAATGAGCCAAGGTCCTGGCGATGGGTGACCGAACCGGGAAGCGACTGCGAGCTAATTTGCTACCATAAATTCGTGTGGGACCCTATGACACCCCAGGCCAAGGGATAATTGCAAAACTAATGGTAATGTGAAAACCATAGAAAAGAATAAAGAACAAGTTCAAATAATTAAATCAGAGTTCAGGAAGTAACATAATGCTATTAGAAAAATTAATCAGACTCGATAAAGGGCATTTTGGTCAATTCACTCTTAGAGGTGACTTTTGACCTAAATGCCCATTAAAATGTAGGAAATTAAAATTGTGAAAAAGAATTAAAAACATAAAGAAGTGTATGGAAGAAAAGAAAAAGGAAATGGAAATTCAAATTTTCAAGGGAATTATGACATAAGTGTGAAGCATGACCTAATTAATTTATAATTTTAATTTATGAAAATTTGGGGATAAATATATATACATAAAGACAAAATTAAAAAGAAAAAAATTCACTTTCTTCCTCCCATGTCCAGTCGTCCCTCTCTCTCTCACCATTTCTCTCAAAATCCTCCATTGATGCATAATTGAAGCTCATAAAACCCTAAATTTTCTTTATAATTCCCATAATTCCCAATACCAATTCTTGATATTAGACCTTGTTTAAGAATTTAGAAGTAAAGAAAGGAAAAAAAAGTGAAGAGATTGAAGTTGGGAAAAGCTTCATCAAAGTTAAGTTGTCTTTCTAACTTAACTAAGTATATATGCATGAAATTAAGCTTAGATGTGAGAATTTAACTTAAGGAAACATAAAAATTATGCATGTATGAAGGGACAAAAATTTGGCCAGCCATGGGTATGCAAAGGTTTGATGGTGTTTGTTTGAATTGAACATGAGTTTGAGCTTGTTTGGAGTAGTAGACATGATTGAGATGTTGAGAATTGCATGAATTGTAAAATTTGGGAGAACTAGGATTTATGGTGGCTAGGGTTTTGGAAGAAATTGGAGGTTTTTGAAAATTGTTAACCAATTAATGTTTGTGATGCTTAATTATGGTCATTTAGTATGCTTAGAATTGAGAATTGATGAATGGACTTGAGGAAATTGAGGATTGTTGAATTGTTGAATTCTTGACCAATGAGTCCAGCATGGGTAAATGGCCGTAAGTAGAGTTGTGTTGCTCCAATTGGTATGAAACTAACTCGAAATGAAATTAGGGTCATAATGCCACATTTTTCATGAAGAAACATTGCTCAAAAACTGACCATAAGTTGGTCTAAAATTGGCTTGAATTCGGGTGACCTAATACTGGACCTGGAAAAAAATGACCAAATAAGCAGTAAATGTTCAAATGGCTATAACTCACTCTAAGAAAGTCAAAATGACCTGATTCTTGAACCATTGGGAAGGTTAGACATAGGAGCACATTTTTCATGAAGATCATGAGCCCAAATTCTGACTCTAACCAAACCAAATTGCTAGAACAAGTTAGGTCAACCAATCCGCCAAAACCAGACTTGACCCATAAATTCTAGACTTAGACTTATTCGACCAGTTTTGGCAAAAATGTCATAACTTGCTCCACAAAACTGAAAATGCAGTGAAACCAAAGCCAAAATTTCTATAAGACCTAGAACTACAACTATAATGTTTTGACCAAAACCCAAAACCAAATGCAATTTAGAGAAATTGCTAGCACAAGTTAGGGATTCCAATTCCGAAAATTCCTACACCTGCTCAGATTGACTACTTGATACCCAAATGGTAAATTAACTATAACTAGAGCTACAAAACTCCAAATAGAGTGATTTAAATTGAAAAAATAAAAATAAAACATAGAGGTGCAATTTTCATGAAGAACACCTCATCAAATTATGACAAAAACTAAGTTGAAATTGGGTTCCAAAGATAGGGTATAAATTTGTCAAGAATCCAAACCCTTAGAAATTGCTTAAGTGATTTAGGTATTCATTAGGCATTTAATTAATTAGCTATTAGTGGTAATTGAATTAAGTATTAAAAAATCTCCATTGTGTATTTTCAATGGAGAAAGACATATCAAAGGACAAGGGGAGGTTGAATTAAGCAAGAAGAGTGTAAAAAGAGATGATTCTCATTGATATCAATTAATCTGTACATGGGTATATATATATACAATTGATTCCTATAATTGTGTTCTACTAATTAGGAAGAAATCCTAAATAAGAAATCCTAAATAGGAATACAGAATACAAAATATACAGAGAAATAATATAGTGATTGACTTTCCATAACACTCCCCCTCAAGTTGGAGCATAGATGTTAATCATGCCCAACTTGTTACAAATGTAGTCAATCCTAGCTCCATTCAGAGCTTTTGTGAAAATATCTCCTAACTGCTCTCCAATTTTGATGTGTCCTGTTGAGATGATCTATTGTTGAATCTTTTCACAAATAAAGTAACAATCAATCTCAATATGTTTGGTCCGCTCATGAAACACCGGATTAGAAGCAATATGAAGAGCAGCTTGATTATCACACCACAATTTCACAGGCAGGGAGGTCTTAAAACCTGTCTCATCTAGTAATTGAAGTATCCACATTACCTCACATACTGATTGTGTCATGGCTTTGTATTCGGATTCAGCACTAGAACGAGAAACTACACTCTGCTTCTTACTTCTCCAAGACACCAAATTTCCTCCAATAAAAATGCAATATCCAGTAGTTGACCTCCTGTCAACTTTAGATCCAGCCCAATCGGCATCTGAAAAACATTCAATATTCAAATGCCCATGATTACCATATAGCAAACCTCTTCCTGGAGCGCCCTTCAGATAACACAAGATTTGTTCCAAGGCTTCCCAATGAGCGGTTGGGAAGACATAAACTGACTTACCACACTAACGGCATAAGCAATGTCAGGACGAGTGACTGTAAGGTAGTTCAATTTTCCTATCAATCTCCTGTATCTCTCTGGATCTTCAAACAACTCACTATCCCCTGCTAACAATTGTAAAGTTGGAGTCATTGGTGCGTTACAAGGCTTAGCACCTAATTTTCCTGTCTCTATCAATAGATCGAGGACATATTTTCTTTGAGACAAGAAAATACCCTTCTTACTTCTCATAACTTCGATACCCAAGAAATACTTTAACAATCCCAAGTCTTTGTGCAGGCGAGTTTGGAGGAAGGTTTTAAGAGATGAAATACCTGCAGAGTCACTCCCAGTGATGACAATGTCATCCACATAGACTACCAAGAGAATTAGACCAGCCTCAGATTGCCTATAAAATACTGAGTGATCACACTTACTCTTTTGCATACCAAATTCCTGTACTGCTTCACTGAATCTCCCAAACCATGCCCTAGGACTTTGTTTCAAGCCATAAAGAGACTTCCGAAGCCTACAAACTTTACCCAACTCCCCCTGAGCAACAAACCCAGGTGGTTGCTCCATATACACCTCCTCCTGAAGATCACCATGAAGGAAAGCATTCTTGATATCCAATTGATGCAGGGGCCAATCATATGTAGCTGCTAAAGAGATAAACAAGCGAATAGAAGTAAGTTTAGCTACAGGAGAAAAAGTATCAGAGTAATCAACCCCATATGTCTGAGCATATCCTTTTGCTACAAGGCGTGCTTTTAACCTAGCCACAAAACCATCAGGATTTACCTTTACTGTATATACCCATTTGCAACCAATAGCTTTCTTACCAGTGGGCAAAGGTAATAGTTCCCATGTACCATTAGCATCTAAAGCCTCCATTTCCTCTTTCATAGCATCACACCAGCCAGGATGAGACAGTGCCTCATCAACAGTATTAGGGATAGGAACAGAGTCTAAAGAAGTAACAAAACAACGAGAACAAGAAGATAATTGATTATAAGAAACAAAAGAAAAGATAGGGTAAGTACATGAACGTTTACCTTTACGAAGAGCAATGGGTAAGTCTAGATCAGAATCATGATTAGTATGAGGTATAGGATCTCTCAACGAAGTAGCTGGTGGAGGATCTGAGTCAGGAATCTCCAATCTCCTGGAATAAACATGAACAACGGGAGGTCGAGTAGGTCTAGAAACAGAAGGAACAGGCTGTGGGAGAGGACTAGACATTGGTTGGAAAGTATATATTAAGAGATCATCCTCCTCCCCCTGATTCTCATACACAGATGATGGAGGAAAAAATGGAATGGACTCAAAAAATGTGACATCTGCAGAAATAAGATAACGATTAAGAGTAGGAGAGAAACAACGGTACCCTTTTTGAAGCCGGGAGTACCCAAGGAAGACACATTTGAGAGATTTTGGATCCAATTTAGTTACCTGTGGACGAACATTACGCACAAAACAGGTACAACAAAAAATATGGGGTTCAATAGGGAACAAAGATTTTGTAGGAAACAAAGTAGTATAAGGAATATCCCCATTAAGGACAGAAGACGGCATACGATTGATCAAAAAACATGCCGTAGAAATTGCATCCACCCAAAAGTGTTTAGGTACTTTCATCTGAAAAAGAAGAGCACGAGTTACCTCAAGAAGATGACGATTTTTTCTTTCGGCCACGCCATTTTAGGATGGGGTATCCACGCAAGAAGACTGATGAAGAATGCCATTTTGTGTTATATAAGGCTGAAATTGTGCTGAAAAGTATTCTTCGGCATTGTCACTTCTTAATATGCGCACAAAAATATTAAATTGAGTTTTGATTTCATTACAAAAGGCACAAAAGATAGAAAACAACTCAGAACGATTCTTCATTAAATATAACCAGGTAACATGAGAGTAATCATCAACAAAAGTAACAAAATAACGAAATCCAGTTTTAGGTGTAACAGAACAAGGACCCTAAACATCAGAATGAACTAACTCAAAAGGAGATGAAGCCCGTTTATTGACTCTAGACACAGAAGGCAAACGATGATGTTTTGCAAACTGACACGACTCACATTCTAGTACTGATAAAGACTGAAATTGAGGACACAGCTTCTTCATGGTAGACAAAGAAGGATGACCCAATCTACAATGAGCTTCAAAAGGTGTTAAGGTACTGGAGCAAACAAGCAACCGCGGTACATGATTTTCCAGAATGTAGAGACCACCTGACTCGCGTCCTCTACCAATAATCTGCTTCGTCGTAAGATCCTGAAACAAACACTGGTCAGGAAAAAAGGAAACATAATAATTTAAGGTACGAGTAAGTTTACTAACAGAAAGTAGATTAAAAGAAAATTTTGGTAGACACAAAACAGAAGACAAAGAAATTGACGAAGTAGGGTTCGCAGTTCCAGAACCCATGACACAAGAAGTAGAACCATCGCCAAAGTAACATGAGAGGAAGTGAGATTAGAGAAAAGCAGATAGAAGACTAGAATTACCTGTCATGTGATCTGTCGCACCAGAATCAATAACCCATTTGGATGAAGAAGACACAAGGCATGTAGTGGATTTACCTGACTCAGCGATCGCAGTGACAGGGGAACTGGTAGGCTTTAGAGATGCCTGATACTGGGAAAATTGTGCAAAATCCTCTGCAGATACCAAAATAGTTTTCTCAGAGGAAGATACTGTAGAATTCTCTGCTGCCATATTTGCCATATGTGATCGCTGATTTTTCTCCGGTTGTGGACAATTATATTTTGTATGGCTGTGCTCATGGCAATAATAACAAATGACTCCTCTTGAGTCTGATTAGAACTAGCCTCTCCATTACGCTGATTATACATTGCTGTAATTCCTCCTCTACTTCCTCTTCTATTACCCTGTTGTCCATTTGGATTACGACTAATAAGAGCACTACTGGCAGACTGTGAAGATTGAGTACTCTCTGTACGAAGGACCCGTGTGAACGTTTCATGCAAAGAGGAAATCTCAGAACTGGAGAGAATCTGAGATTTAGCAGTCTCATACTCTGAAGGAAGGCCTGCAAGAAAACTCATAACAGCCAGTTGCTTCCTGAACTTTCACATCAGGACTAAAAGGCAACAATACATTAAGTTCCTCATATACCCGTTTAAAATCCATAAAATAAGCCGTGAGAGACTTATCCTCTTTCTCAGCACGGTAGAATGCCTTACAAACATCATAAATACGGGAAATATTCCCTTTACCAGAATACAGAAAATCTAAGTAATCCATCAATTTCTTAACAAATTCACAGTGATTAATTAAACTAATTACCTCACTATGAATCGAGTTTCGAAGCTGCAAAAACAACTGAGCATCCTCCCTTAGCCAAGTTTGTCGTGTATCATCAGTGGGTGGATCTTTAGTAAGGTGATCATCCTTATCAATGCTACGCAAATAGACCCTAACAGTTTTACTCCACTCCAGGTAATTCGAACCATTAAGTTTGTGTTCCGTGATCTTAGTCATCACCGGAATCACATCAAAAATAACATTCTTATTGTCTGCCATTTGTTGAGACAAAGAAAACTAGCCGAAATGCTAATCCAAAGTGCTTATAGCAGCAAAATAACCCAAAATCACAAATCAAGCAAATACCGAAATAGGATCTGAGAGCCAAACCTCAAAAGTCCTTTAATGGTTATACTGGATCAGGCAACAGCACACAGTGGTGGAATGAGGGGGTTGAGATGACGCCGGCGATGTTGATCGGGGTTGAAACGGCCGGTCGGCGGCCAAGGTCTCTCCTGAGCTGGGTAGTGAGAACAAATAGTCACCCTAGATTGATGACCTGCTCTAATACCATGTAAAAAGAGATGATTCTCATTGATATCAATTAATCTGTACATGGGTATATATATATACAATTGATTCCTATAATTGTGTTCTACTAATTAGGAAGAAATCCTAAATAAGAAATCCTAAATAGGAATACAGAATACAAAATATACAGAGAAATAATATAGTGATTGACTTTCCATAACAAAGAGGATAAGAGGTTTGTGCACAACAACTATTACCTTTTTGTTTTTCAAATTGCATTTTTGTTTTGAATTAATTGTATGAATGGTTTATGACCCTTGTTGCATTAAAAATTTTTAATTGAGAAATTATGTATTGCTAGCCCATTTTTGGGTAATTGTTTGAATAGAATATGATTGTGAGTGACAAATGCATTTGATGAATGGAAAATTGTTGAAATGATTTGAAACCACAGTTGACATGACTATGTCTTTTATATTCCTCACTTGCTTGCCTAGTGGGATGAATTGGATGTAGATTCCCTCTCTGGCTGAAGTGTTGAGGTGTGTACCAGTTGAGGATGAATTGAATGAGTACTCATATAATTGCGCTAGCTAGCCCTTGCATTCCCCATTAGCCTTTTGTTATTGGGACGAATTGGACAATTGTGTCATAATCTAAACTATGTGACTTTTCAGAAATTGTTATTTTATGATTGTCAGAATAAAATTCATTTTTATTAAGTGATTTTGTGGTTTTAGAAATAAAGTATGATTTTATATGTGTTAACATTAAGATTGATTTAGTTTGGAAAATTTTGATTTATATTGATGTGTTAATTTTTTTTTAAGTTGTGCACCACCGAGTTTTTGGGTCAGAGATAGCTTATTTATGCTGTCACAAGTAAAGAGATAGATAAAGCAGCAGAGTGAGCTGCTTGTGGCGCTAGTGAAGCATTGTTTTGGATTTGTTACTGGGTATATTGATTATACCCTTTGTAAATTTTCTTTTGATGTATATACACATGTATGTATGTATGTAAAGGACTTGAGCATTTGTATAAAGTGTTGAAATTTTATTTTTGGTTTATGTAAATTTTGTAATGTAAACTTGTTTATTCTGATTAATGCAATATTTAAGTTTCTTCTAAAGTTTTCAATTAATGAATTGCTTCCCGCTTGATTGAGTTGATGAGATTGGATGGTGTTGGTTTTAATGGAGTTGTGGTTATTACATTTATTGGGAGTGTTTTAACAGGTTTTGAAGAACTATTTTCTAAATTTTTAGACAGAACTCTGACAAAATTTCTGTAAAAATTTCAAAAATTTCGAAATGATCAAAATTATAGTTATGATATAAACCCCATTTAAAAACTCTTTAATAGTTAATTATCATTTCTTTACACTTTAAAACGAATTGAAATTGTTTAAAATCACTTATAATATATTTAATGGATTATCAGTAGGCGAAGTTCGGTAATTCATTGGATATGTTGCGGGATCATGTCATGCCTTATGTAGGGAAAAGGTGTGACATGTTTTAGTGGTATCAGAACTAATTTTCAAAACATGTTTTGAACTATGAATTTGAATATTTTTCTTGATAAGTACAACTGCTCAATGTCATCAATTGATACATACGGTGCATTACATTATGAATATGAACTGAAGCAGAGAAATTTCCTTGTGTTGTTTGTTCAGGAGATAGAATATCCCTTTGGTTAAATGGAAGAAGGAGATCGCTCAGTTTAGCAGTCAGTTGAGACTGAGGCACAGGGTGAAGCCTCAGCTTCTCAAAATGTTATTGAGTCAGCTACACCAGCTCCACCCATGCAGCAGTTCGCTACACAATTTGCTCAACAAATGGTTGCTTTGTTCCAACAGATGGCTGGAAATATGCCAACCCAAGCCCTAATTCAAGCACTAATAGTGCAACCTCAGCCTCCAGCTAGGCAATATGATAAGCTGATCAAATATGGAGCAACCAAATTTAAGGGAACAGTGGATCCATTGGAGGTAGAGCAGTGGCTTGAAAGGATGGAGAGGGTATTTAAAAAGCTACATTGCACAGATGAGTTAAAATTTGAATACTCAGTTTCTTTGCTACAAGGGGATGCATATAATTGGTGAAAGACCATCCCCCATTGTTTGGTGGAACCCCCGGTGTTGATATGGGATGACTTCCTCAGAGAGTTCAAACAAAAATACGTCCCAGACACCTATATGGGTATGAAACTATAAGAATTTTTAAGTCTAAAACAGGGGAATTGATTAGTGGCTGAGTATGAAAGGGAATTCTCCCGCCTGAGCCACTATGCTGGGAGCCTACTCACCACCAGCAGAGACCGATGTAAGCAGTTTGAGTCTGGTTTGAAGCCTAGTTTGAGACTGTAAGTGGTTAGGTTTCGGTATGAGAATTTTTCTAAACTGATATCTCAAGCCCTAGAGTTAGAGAGGATAGAATCAGAAAGGGCACCTGAGAAAGAGAAAACAGAAAGAGAGAAGAGTGGGAAGGTAGTGGGTCAAAGTTTTAGTGGTAATACTGGTAAGAGGAAGAACTTCGGAGGACAGAGTAGTAGAAAATCTAAAAGGGGAATGTTTTCGGGATAGAGACCACCTATATCTGAGCAACAAACGACCAGAAGTTTCTTCCCTCCCCATCCCTATGAGACATGTGGTAAGAACCATGGAGGGGTATGTTACAAAGCCACGGGACCCTGCTTTAATTGTGGTGGTACAGGGCATTTTGTGAAGGATTGTACCAGTCCCCATAGATTTGGGCCACGTACAACCACTGAAGGGTCAGTCCAAGGTTCTGCCACAAGAGGTTCGCAGCTAGCCAGTAGAGGAAAAGGCAGAGGTAGGGGCGGCACTTCTGGCAATCAGGGCTCAATTAATCAGCCAAAGCAGGGTAGTGCTCCAATTAGAGTATACACTATGCGCCAGAGGGAGGAGGCCAAAACTTTAGATGTGGTTGCTGGTAATTTCTCTATTTTTGGTAGAGATGTATATGTTTTATTTGATCCCGACTCCACACACTCATATGCTAGTGTTAAAATTATGTGTTCTGCTGCTATGCCTTGCTTGAAAATGGATTTTGATGTACTAGTAACTAGCCCATTGGGCCAGGAGGTTAAAGTGAACCGATTATATAAGGATTGTCCTTTGGTGATCCAAGGACATACTTTTCTGTCTGATTTGATTGAAATTCCCTTCAAAGATTATGATATCATCTTGGCCATGGATTGGTTAGCCAGGCATCATGCCATGATTAACTGTAGACTGAAGACAGTCACTTTTGGTTTCCCTCAATATGGTGATGTGGTAATACATAGGGAGAGGCATTTATTGCCATCAAATCCCATTTCAGCTACACTTGCTAGAAAGATGATTCGGAAGGGGTGTGAAGCGTATTTGGCCCACGTGATAGACAATCAAGTAGGGAGTTCAGCATTGAGGGACATTTCTACTATATGTAACTTTCCGAATGTGTTTCTTAAAGAATTACCAGGATTACCTCCGAAAAGAGAGATGCAGTTTGAAATAGAGGTTATGCCTGGTGTGGAACTAATCTTCATTACTCCGTATAGAATGGCACCTGCTGAGTTAAAGGATTGTAAGAATTGCTTGACATGGGTTTTATCCACCCTGGTGTGTCACCTTGGGGAGCACTAGTTCTATTTGTCAAGAAGAAAGATGGTACTCTCCATCTATGTATTGACTATAGACAGTAGAATAAGCTGACCATAAAGAATAGATATCCACTACCTCGCATAGATGACTTGTTTGATAAGTTGAAGGATGCAGCTGTGTTCTCCAAAATTGACTTAAGATCCAGTTATTATCAGTTGAGAGTGCAAGAGCAGAGCATTCCAAAAACTACCTTTAGGACTCGATATGGCCACTACGAGTTCTTAGTAATGCCATTCGGGTTGACTAATGCTCCAGCTGCTTTTATGGACCTGATGAACACTATCTTTAAGCCATATTTAGATCAGTTTATTGTGGTATTCATTGATGATATTTTAGTGTATTCGAAGAATGCAGAGGAGCATAATAAGCACCTGAGGATTGTGCTACAGACCTTAAGGGAGAAACAGTTGCATGCCAAGTTATTGAAGTGTGAATTTTGATTAAAGGAAATTGCTTTCTTCGGGCACATTGTATCAGCTGAAGGCTTTAAGGTAGATCCCAGCAAGGTAGAAGCTATCCTTAATTAGAAGCCACCTAGAAATGTTACAAAAGTTCACATTTTTCTAGGCTTAGCTAGTTACTACCGCCGTTTTGTAAAGAGGTTCTCCATGTTAGCATCTCCATTAACCAAGCTACTTTGGAAAGATGTAAAATTTTAGTGGACTGATAAATGCCAACAGAGCTTTGATGAGTTAAAGAGATGTTTAATTGAAGCTCTAGTCCTGACTTTACCTACACCGGGTAAAGAATATACTGTTTACAATGATGCCTCTCACAATGGGCTAGGCTGTGTACTGATGCAAAACCGAAATGTCATCGCTGATGCATCACGTCAGCTAAAACCCCATGAAAGAAACTACCCTACACATGACTTGGAGCTAGCAGCTATTGTATTTGCTCTGAAGATCTAGAGACACTAGTTGTATGGAGAAAAGTGTTACATTTGCACATATCATAAGAGCTTGAAATATTTGGGCACACAAAAGGAGTTGAATTTGAGACAGAGGAGATGGTTAGAGCTGATAAAGGATTATGACTGCTTGATAGACTACCAGCCAGGGAAAGTAAATGTGGTAGCTGATGCCTTAATTTGCAAGACTATGGCTAGTTTAAGGGTTTCTCCCTTATCTATGGTACGGGAGTTGAGGGTATTGCATGCTAATTTGGAGATAGACGATAAGGGACAAATGATAGCTACCTGGCATTAGACCTTGGTTAAGAATTTAGAAGTAAAGAAAGGAAGAAAAAGTGAAGAAATTGAAGTTGGGAAAAGCTTCATCAAAGGTAAGTTGTCTTTCTAACTTAACTAAGTATATATGCATAAAATTAAGCTTAGATGTGGGAATTTAACTTAAGGAAACATAAAAATTATGCATGTATGAAGGGACAAAAATTCAGCCAGCCATGGGTATGCTAAGGTTTGATGGTGTTTGTTTGAATTGAACATGAGTTTGAGCTTGTTTGGAGTAGTAGACATGATTGAGATGTTGAGAATTGCATGAATTATGAAATTTAGGAGAACTAGGGTTTATGGTGGCTAGCGTTATGGAAGAAACTAGGGGTTTTTGAAAATTGTTAACCAATTGATGTTTGCGATGCTTAATTATGGTCATTTAGTATGCTTAGAATTGAGAATTAATGAATGAACTTGAGGAAATTGAGGATTGTATTGTTGAATTCTGGACCAATGAGTCCATTATGGGTAAATGGCCGTAAGTAGAGTTGTGTTGCTCTAATAGGTGTGAAACTAACTCAAAATAAAATTAGGGTCATAATGTCACATTTTTCATGAAGAAACATTGCTCAAAAATTGACCATAAGTTGGTCTAAAATTGGCTTGAATCCGGGTGACCTAATACTGGACCTGGAAAAAAATGACCAAATGAACAATACATGTTCAAATGGCCATAACTCACTCTAGGAAGGTCAGAATGACCTGATTCTTGAACCATTGGAAAGTTTAGACATAGGAGCACATTTTTCATGGGGATTATGAGCCCAAATTCTGACTCTAACCAAATCAAATTGCTAGAACAATTTAGGTCAACCAATCTGCCAGAACCAGACTTGACCTAGAAATTCTGGACTTAGACCTATTGGAACAATTTTGGAAAAATGCCATAATTTGGTCCAAGAAACTGAAAATGCAGTGAAACCAAAGCCAAAATTTCTATAAGACCTAGAACTACAACTTTGATGTTTTGACCATAACCCAAAACCAAATGCAACTTAGAGAAATCGCTAGCACAAGTTAGGGATTCCAATTCTGGAAATTCCTGCACCTGGTCAGATTGACCACTTGATACCCGAATGGTAAATTGACTATAACTGGAGCTATAAAACTCCAAATGGAGTGATTCAAATTGGAAAATAAAACTAAGACATAGAGGTACAATTTTCATGAAGAATACCTTATCAATTTATGACAAAAACTAAGTTGAAATTGGGTTCTAAAGATAGGGTATAAATCTATCAAGAATCCAAACCCTTAGAAATTACTTAAGTGATTTAGGTATTCATTAGGCATTTAATTAATTAGCTATTAGTGGTAATTGAATTAAGTATTAAGGCATCTCCATTGTGTATTTTCAGTGGAGAAAGACATATCAAAGGACAAGGGGAGGTTGAATTAAGTAAGAAGAGGATAAGAGGTTTCTGCACAACAACTACTACCTTTTTAATTTTCAAATTGCAATTTTGTTTTGAATGAATTGTATGAATGGTTTATGACCCTTGTTGCATTAAAAATTTTTAATTGAGAAATTATGTATTGCTAGCCTATTTTTGGGTAATTGTTTGAATAGAATATGATTATGAGTGACAAATGCATTTGATGAATGGAAAATTGTTGAAATGATTTAAAACCACAGTTGACATGACTATGTGTTTTGTATTCCTCACTAGCTTGCCTAGTGGGATGAATTGGATTTATATTCCCTCTCTGGCTAAAGTATTGAGGTGTGTGCCAGTTGAGGATGAATTGAATGAGTACTCATATAATTATGCTAGCTAGCCCTTGAATTCCCCGTTAGCATTTGGTTATTGGGATGAATTGGACAATTGTGTCATGATCTAAACTATGTGACTTTTCAGAAATTGTTGTTTTATGATTGTCAGAATAAAATTCATTTTTATTAAGTGATTCTTTGGTTTTAGAAATAAAGTATGATTTTATATGTGTTGACATTAAAATTGATTTAGTTTGGAAAATTGTGATTTATATTGATGTGTTAATTTTTTTTTAAGTTGTGCACCATTGAGTTTTTTGCTCAACGATAGCTTGTTTATGCTGTCGCAGGTAAGGAGATAGATAAAGCAGCAAAGTGAGCTACTTGTGGCGCTAATGAAGCATTGTTTTGGATTTGTTACCAAGTATATTGATTATACCCTTTGTAAATTTTCTTTTGATGCATATGCACATGTATGTATGTATGTAATGGACTTGAGCAGTTGTATAAAGTGTTGAAATTTTATTTTTGGTTTATGTAAATTTTGTAATGTAAACTTGTTTATTTTGATTAATGCAATATTTAAGTTTTTTCTAAATTTTTCGATTAATGAATTGCTTCCCACTTGATTGAGTTGATGAGATTGGACGGTGTTGGTTTTAATGGAGTTGTGGTTATTACATCTATTGGGAGTGTTTTAACAGGTTTTGAAGAACTGTTTTCTAAATTTTTAGACGAAACTCTACCAAAATGTCTGTAAAATTTTCAGAAATTCCGAAATGATCGAAATTATAGTTATGATATAAACCCCATTTAAAAAGTCTTTAATAGTTATTTATCATTTCTTGACACTTTAAAAGGAATTGAAATTGTTTAAAATCTCTTGTAATATATTTAATGGATTATCGGTTGGCGAAGTTCGGTAATTCATTGGATATGTTACGGGATCATGTTATGCCTTATGTAGGGATAAGGTGTGACATCTTATGTATGTTAAGGTTCAAATTATGAATAATTATTATGTTATTAATGTTTATGTATGAATGAAAGGACTAAGGTGTAATGGTTTGATGTATGTTTAAATGGTAAGATGTAGGAATGTATGTAAGTTTTATAGGTTTCAAGCTTGCTATGGGTTCCAGCAGCCTTAAGCTGACCTAATCCCTAGTATCAGTAACAAGCCCTAGCCTGGGTCGTTACAAAGTTAGTATCAGAGCTCTAGGTTAGATGAGTAGACCTAGATACTAGTAAAAGTATATAAGGGGGGTGAAAGAAAGTTTGTTGACCAGCTCAGTTAGGGAAATACATGTCCAATAGGGATTGAGTCCTTGTATGTTATGTGATGAATGCATGTGAATGTTATGTTTGATTTTATGTTATGTGTTCATGTGAATACACATGAACTTTTTATATGGTCAACACTTCTTGTTTGCTTTCAAAAATGCAAGGTTTAAAATGGTTCGCTAAGTTGACTAGTTCTCCACTTGAGAATAAGGGTATGGGAGCACACTACCTATCAACCCTATTGTCAAGGAGAGAGCAAGCAGAGGTGGAAGGGGAGAATCTTGAAGAGGTCCTAGATGGTCCTTTAAAGTCAGTAGGGAGACTGCAAAGGCACCTAGAATGTCTGTAGATGTTAAAAGGAGTTCTTATGGCTTTTCCCAATAACATGAGAACCTCGAGCCTTCTGGCTTCGGAAGGATGGGAGAAGACAGCTTTGAGGAAGGAGGAGATAAATTAGAGTTCATATCTCCTCCATAGATAAGACTGAAGTATGGGTTTGGGTATCAATATCCACAACAGGGGAGTTTTGGAAACCCTGGGTTTATGGGCTATCCCCAATATCCTCCTTTTACGCCCTACCCACCTTACTTCCCACCATACAACCCATATCCCATGTACCCTCCACGGCAGTACCCACAAAGTTCTTCTACCACTATGGGAACTTAAAATCCCAAGGAGAGAGTCACTAGAGAGCAAGTACCACCACCTCCGCTTGCACTCCTACAGTTCCTACATAAGAGACTGGGGCTAGTAACGTAATAAAGAAAAGATGACAGACTATTTAAAGTTGAATGCTCCTAAGTATAAGGAAGGAGATGATCCTTTTGAGTACATTGGGATACTTAAAATGATAGTCGATGAATTGGACGCTAATGATAGTAGGTGTCACACCTTACCCCTCTGTAAGGTATAACATGATCCCATAGAATACCTAATGAACTACCGTACTTTATCTATCGATAACTCATTAAGTACCCTACAAGGGATTTTAAAACAATTTTCTTATTTTTGGTAAGTAGTGAACAATTTCTAACAGGTATTTAAAATATTTAATTGAAATTAAAAACTAGTTAAAACTTTTGGCCCATTTTATTTTTCCGCAAATTTTATAAAAATTTTGACAGAGTTCTGTTTATATTTTGAGAAACCAGTTCTTCAAATACCTGTAAAAAGCACTTCTATAAATGTTTTCTCAACAACTACTTCAATTTCACAATCAAACTCAATCCATTTCAACAACTCCACAATTTCTCAAGTTCAAAATTCAATAATCTTCAAGGTACTGTCAATCAATTTCATACATTCATATTTCTTTAAAGATAAACAATTCATATATACATCATACAAAAAAATTTACATTAAGAAAATCCAAACTAAAATTTATTACAAATTTTATACAGATTTTGTACAAGCTGCTCAAGACCCATTTACATGTCCATACTTTTATATGCAATACATACATCAAAAGAAATATTTACAAGTAGGGTATAAATTATACTTGATAACTTCAAACTGAATGATCTTTAATCCTTAGCAGCTCAGTCTGCTGCTCCTCTAGTCTCTGTATCTGCGACAGCAATAGAAGCTATCGCTGAGTACAAAGACTCAGTGGTGCACAACGTACTAAAATAATCTTTATGCAAAAATAAAATCACATTTATTCAAAAATTTGACTAAACATGAGCATTAGACACAAAACATGAATTATGAGATTTTAATGCAAACCAAGTTCATTTCGAAGTATCAAAACACATTTCATAAAACCCACAGTTAGATCATGCCATTCGAAATAAATAGAATCTCAATAGCCAGAGGCTAAAGAGAAATCACATCACAAGGCTAGCTAGCTCAAATATATGGATATCCATTCACATCCTCTTCTACTGGCACACCTCAACACTTCTCTAGAGAAGGAATCAAAATTCGAAACTAATTACCCCCACTAGTCGTGCTAGTGAGGTGTTTAAATATATGGTCATGACACTGTGGTTTCAAAACTTATCTTAACAATTTGCTAAACATTGTCATTTCAAATATACACAATAACTTTCACAATTTAAATCAAACATCATAAGAATGCCATAATTCAATATTTCACATTATTCAAAACAGTATGTAGAAGATAATTATAAAAAGTATACGTTGTGCACAAACCTCAAGCGAGTCGCCTCTTGGCCTTGACTCGGTTCCTCGGGTTCTTTCCCGGTATTTTTTTTCAACTGAAATACACAATTTTACAGTGTTTCAGTACCATAACTTAGCATAAATCTAAAAATAAATTTAACTTCACTTTTACCTAGCTCTAACGTGCTAAATTCGACGTTCTTGAAATTTTGTGTTTTGGGTTACTATTTACTGCACTATTCAAGTCAAATTATTGACTTTCTAAGGCTTAATAGGTATGGGAATTCCAACTTTACCCACATGCCACATTTTGGTCACCAAACTTATTGGTTTTGGTCATTTTCTCAAAACTTAGGTCTTTTAGGCAAAATTGCCAAATTTTCAGTTTTGGTGTCCTTAATTGTACTGTTTCATTGGTCAGTTTACTGTTGGAATTTGGCAAAACTTTCTTCATAGAAAATGTTCCTTATTATCTTAAGTTTATTCTCCTTTTTGAATCACCCCAATTGGAGTTTTGTAGCTCAAGTTATAAGCAAATTACGTTTACTGTTTATGTTTCAGATTTTTGTTCTGGCAGATTATTAATTCCAACTTCGTTCAGCAATTTGATCAAGTTAGGTCCATAATTTTGTAACACCCCCGTTTGCATAGCCTGGTAGATTTCGCTGTTCCGGTGATCGGTGTCGGTCCGGACAATTAAGGGGATTAGAACCACACTTAAGACAACTAGATAAACCATAAACACAAATAATTAGTAATGTTCAATTAGTTAAGTATAAACAAGAAAAACAGAATATAAGAAGTCAAACGAGCTGAGAGTCACAGCGATAAGTGACCTCCTCGGGAACGACTGCGAAGTCATTTTAAACTCAAATTTCGAACCGTAAAAAGTGACGCTGCGGTCCTTAGGACCCTTATGAACACAGTGGAAAAGATAAAATCACGAAAAAGAACTGTTAAGCCAGTCAAATAATTAGGTCAGGGAGCCGGAAGAAATATTGGATTATTTACAAACCGGGTTGAACCGGCGAAGGGCAATTTGGTCAATTGACCCCGATAGCTGACTCCTGACCTAACTGTCAAATAAAATCGGAGAAACGAAAATTTCGGAATCGGGAATTAAATTAAAGAACTAATAGAAAAAAAAAAAGAAAGAAGTTAGAAAAGTCAAAGGTGATGACATCATGAAGGATGTCATAAAAGATTAATTAAATTATTTTATTAATTTGGGAATTTTGGTCTTCAAAAAGGGATAAGATTAAAGGAAACAAAAGAAAAAAAAAATAGAAAAAGTCTTCTTCTTACCTTGGTTTGCCGCCCCACTTCCTCTCAAGTCCTCCATGAAATTTTCTTCCATTAAGCTTACACTTAAGCTTAATTTGCTCCACTTAATCTTCATAAATCCCCTAAAATCCTTGTTAGAACTTGCAATCTCAACTTAAGCACAAGGATTACAAGAAGAAAGAGGAGTTAAAGATCGGGTTTGGAGGATTTAAGAAAGGTTAGTGTGCTAACTTTCAATTTTCTACTTCAAATGCATGTTTAGGTATTTAAGTGAGCTTAGAACTTGATTAAATGAAACAAATATGGGGAAGGACCATTGCTGAAATTTTGTACAGCTTAGAGGGAGTATGATTCTGTATGGCTTGAGGGTTTTGAATGAGTTTAGGAACCTTACTTAGTTGATTGATTAGCATTAAAACCATTAGATGTAGTTAATTGCATGAAATGTATGAGTTAGGGTTTGAATGCTAGGGTTTGCGAACCAAATTTTGGAGAAATGCTTAAATGATGACTTTGGTCTATTGTGAGATGAAAAATGGTCAATAATGACCAAAAGAGATGTGTGGGAATTGTTGAAATGAAAACCAAATTCGTAGGTCAAATGGTCATGCTGCTGGCAGCATGACCAAACCTACTTTGAAGGACCAAAATGGGAATTTTACAAGCCCAATTGATATGCCACCAATTGGGGATGAAAATAGACATAAAAGGGCACAATTTTCACTAAGGAACCATGCCCAAAAACTAACCAAAACTTAGTGAAACAATTGACCAAAGTGAAATGAGAGCAGGCTGCCACTGTACCAAACTGACCAAACGAACAGTAACTGTTCATTTGGTCATAATTTGAGCTAGGAAGGTCAAATTGACCTGAAATTTTACCAGAAATTAGATAGGACATAGATCTAAAACTTTCATGAAGAATACCAACCCAAATTATGCCAATAACCCATTCAAATCATTGAACAAAGTTGAGTTACTGTACCTGCAACTCTGCAGAATTGCCATTGAGCAGTAAAGTTCCAATGGCTATAACTCTTTCTAAAAAACTCCGATTTAGGCGATTCTTGAACCGATGGAAACCTAAGACATAGTAGAACATTTCATATGAAGAAAGTTAGACCAAATTATGAACTTAACTTGATCAAATTACTGAACAAATTTGGATAAAAAATATGTCAGAACCAGAATACCAGTATGAACAGTGCACGTGAACAGTAATTGTATTTTAGCCATAACTTGAGCTACAAAACTCCGATTGAGGTGATCCAAAAATGAGAATACACTTAAGACAATAAGGAACATTTTCTATATAGGAAGTTTTGTCAAATTCCATCAGTAGATCGACCAATGGAACAGTACAACTAGGAGCACCAAAACCGAAAATTTGACAATTTGGCCAAAATGACTTAAGCTTTGAAAAAATGACCAAAACCAACAAGTTTGGTGACCAAAATGTGGTATGTGGGTGAAGTTGGAGTTCCCATATCTATTAAGCCTTAGAAAGTCAATAATTTGACTTGAATAGTGCAATGAATAGTAACCCGAAACACAAAATTTCGAGAACGTCGAATTTAACACGTTAGAGCTAAGTAATTGTGAAGCTAAATTTATTTTGGATTTATGTTAAGTTCTAGTACTGAAACATTGTAAAATTGTGTGTTTCAGTTGAAAAGAATATCGGGAAGGAACCCAAGGAACCAAGTCGAGGCTAAGGAAAGACTCGTTTGAGGTTTGTGCACAACTAACACTTTTGTTATTTTTCAATTCCAAATTGATTTGAAATAAATTTATTGTATGATTTATGATTTTTGTTGTGTTGAGAATTTTAACTTATTGAATGAAATTGTATAATTTGAATATAAATTTTTTTATGCATTTAAGGATTTATTGCATTGTTTTGAGGATTGTAAATTTTAAGTTTGATGTGTTGCCAACCTTGAGCATGAATTTATGATGATTAAATATGTTAATGATTTGTAAACACTTTATAAATAGAAATTGTTTTGAATATGATTTGAAACCACAGTTGACATGACAAAATATGTTGTGAATTCTCATTAGCTTGTCTAGTGAGATAACTCCTCCACTTGATGGGGCGAGTTTCTTCCTCTCTGGCTTGCCAGTTGGGGAATGATGTGAATGAGTACTCATATATACTAGCTAGTCTTTGTTTCTCCCTTTTAGCCTCAGTTATTGGGAGAATGTGAAATGTCGTGGTGTACAACACGGCATCTATGTGAATTTTGGGTCATGGGTTCGACTGTGTGTATTGTTGGCAACGCCCTTTAAACTATGTATGATTTGATAAATTGTGATTGAAATAAATAATTTGTCAATGATTCAAAAATTTTTGTATTGTTTCGGAATTTAAAAGAAATATAAATAAATAGTTACTATTTGATCAAAATGTTATTCAAATGAATAATTTGCATGAATGAAAATGTTGATTTCTGCAGATCATGGATTTTGAAGAATTTAGAAATTTTAAAATTCTATTTGTTATGAATTGTCAAGCATAAATTGTATTAAGTTTTAAATTATTAGTTTGCGCACCACTGAGTTCACCACTCAGTGATAGCTTTGTATGCTGTCGCAGATATAGAGACTAGAGGAGCAGCAGATTGAGCTGCTGAGGACAGGGGAGTTACCTGCTAGAAGTTATCGGGTATAATTTATACCCTGACTGTAAATATTCATTTTGATGTTTGTATTGCACGTAATTGTATGGACTTGTAAAATCGGTCTTGAGCAGTTTGTACAAAGTTTGTATAAAGTTGTAATAAAATTTAGTTTGAATTTTCATACTGTAGATTTTGGTATGATGTACATATATAGATTGTTGTCTTTAATGAATGGAAATGTTTTATTTTAATTTGAATGAGATTGATAGATATTATTTTACTGATGATTAAATTTTGGAAATTGAGAAATGTTGACTGTTGAATTTTGAGATTTGAGAAATTGTTGAGATTGATTGTGAAATTGAAGTAGTGGTTGAGAAAATTTTTAGAAGTGCTTTTTTTCAGGTATTTAAAGAACTGGTTTCTCAAAATATAGGCAGAACTTTGTCAAAATTTTTATAAAATTTGCGAAAAACTAAAATGGACCAAAAATATTAACTAGATTTACTTTTAATCAAATGTCTTTAATACCTATTAGAAAATGCTCACCACTTGTCAAAAGTAAGAAAATTGTTTTAAAATCCCTTGTAGGGTACTTAATGAGTTATCGGTAGGTGAAGTTCGGTAGTTCATTAGGTATTCTACGGGATCATGTTATGCCTTACAGAGGGGTAAGGTGTGACATGTTTTCGTGGTATCAGAGCAAGTTTTTGAAGTACGTTTTGAATTGTGAATTTGTGTCTTTCCTTGTTAAGTACAACTGCTCAATGTCCATAATTGTTACATACCGTGCATTACATCATGAATATGAACTAACGGGGAGAAATCTCCTTGTGTTGGGTGTATAGGAAAAAGAAAAAAATCCTGTGAATAGATATAGACAAGAGCGATAAAATAGTAGAGCAATCTGATACAGCTAACGTACAAAGAGAAGCTCCAGTTTCACAGAGCGTTGGGGGTCCAACTACACCAATCCCTCCTATACAAATTACTGCTCAAACGGCCCAGCAGATGGCCATGTTCTTTCAAAGAATGGTCGATAATCACGCCTGTGCCCAAGTACAAACCCAACCCCCTGAAGAGCAGAATGAAAAAGAGAAAAGTGGGAAACCCATCGGTCAAAGTTCAAGTAGTAATTTGGGAAAGAGAAAAGATTTTGAGGGACCACGAGCTCCTAAGTATGACAGAGGTGGATCTTCAGGGCGGAAGCAATCAAGAACCATTCGTCAAAGAACCAGAAGTTCCTACCCTACCCGTCTCTGTGACGTTTGTGGGAAATTACACGGAGGTATATGCCATAGGGTCACTGGAGCTTGCTTCAATTGTGGTGGAATTGGACATTTCGCCCGAGATTGTACTAGTGCACGTCGAGTTATGCCACATACTACACCAAAGGAATCAGTCCAAGGTTCTGATTTTAGAGGCTCGTTAATAGTCAGTAGGGGCAGAGGCAGAAGTAGAGACAACACTTCGGGTAATCCTCGTACAATGGACCAACCCGAGCAAAGGAATACACTAGAAAGAGGGAACGCCGTGCATCGAGGGGAAGAAGCAGAGACTTCAGATGTAGTTGCCGGTATGTTCTTAACTTGTGAAAGGAATAATTATGTACTATTTGATTCTGGCTCTACTTGTTTATATGCTAATGCTAAAATTATATGTTCTACTGCTATTCCCTTGCATGGAGATAAATTTTAATGTGTTAGTAATTAGTCTTTTAGGATAAGAATTGTGATAATAAGCATGATTGGAATTAATTTTGGAAAAGTTTCTAGTGAGAGACATCTCCTAGACTATGATAAATTATAAAGTTAATTAGTAAGCCTAATTAGGTAAGGCAAGAGGACCTAAAAGTAAGTTATAGTAATATATCTGCCCTAGATGGAAGTAAAGGTATTACTGTTGATAGATGCCAGTAAGTACCATAATCAAAATAAATTTAAGATATTAGTGGATTTGAAAGAAATAAGACATAGGGAAGTTTGATCTATTGGGATGTATCGTAGTAACTATGCAATATACTTGATGTTTGTGCTGTAAGCTGCAGATTTCAGTATTGACTTGAGATTTATTGTGTAGAGCTATGTACTACCCAATAGTACATAAGAATAAGAATAGTTATAAATGATTTTCGCTCTGGTACAAATATACCATAATAGAGTTTTATTACTAGGACTAAGTTTGAAAATCCTAATTCGGGATTTAAAACTCTACAATTAGAATATCAAAATATCATGGTTGCAAGGTAGTGAGAGTTAAAGACTCCGTTACCCTAGCACGAATTACAGTACATCAAAAATTGTTATGGGACTAGAGATTTTAGCATGGTAAAAATTTAAAAATAACACCTATAGGGCTAAGTCATCCAATCTCCGATATGGGATTTATAGTTGTTCTGGTATTGCAATGGATCTTTTGCTTAAAGTTTAGTAAGGAACAGTATTCTATTTGTGTAATGGTAAGACACAAAATATAATTTTGTTTCCCTAGAAGAGACAGGATGCTATGGATGACAATTATAACTTATAAACAGTTAAGAAACAATATTCTACTGATAACAGCAATTCGACAGGAACTAGTTGGTCAGGTATTCTTTAGGAAGAGCACAATTTTATTGTGCGGATCATAAGGATTAGATTAGAATTCAAGTGGAACTTTTGAATAGCATGGGAAACAAGAGAGTCCGGTAGACTCCCTTCTTAAGATTAAAGAATTGTTTATGGTTAAAAAAAAAAAAAAGGTAATGATCACAAACCAGCGGAAAATAAGCTATAGAATTGATAGATAAAAGAGTTGTGGAAGTAAAAATTAGAATAGTTGGTGCAAATGTAATAAAGAAACGTTGTAAATATTAGTTAAAGTATTGACTAGAATGGTCAGAGGACCAAATCAAAGTAATATTGAAGTGTAGTGGATTTATTAGGGACGATAAGAGGTACTAAATTACGACTCGACAGCCAAGTTAAGGAAGAAGATAAGATTGAGGAATAAAATAATTAAAGTTAAGTTGTGGAATGAAAGAAGGAAACAAATAGAACATTAAGAAATGAGAAAAACACTAGATGAGAATTTGCCACCAGGGCAAACAACTTACTTAAGACGCGTAATGATATCCCGAACTATTTTATCAAGGAGGAAATAAGTTAAACAAAAGCAAACAAGATAGTGCAAAATGGCACATAGGCCGTGGTCATAAATGGAGATGGTAAAATAATGGTTATGGACCTATGGCCAAGAAAGAGATAAGCAGTTCATATACGACCAACAAGGTCATTTAAAAAAAAAAAAGACTTATAAAGAAAAATAATTATTAAAACAACAACAAGAAAAGACTAAAATATTCTAATCTAAACGGAAGGTTGCATCAAATGACCAAGAGATTTGATAAGAAAAGAGTAAAACTAAGTTCTCACCCATAGGATCGTACGAGGTCCTAGAAAGAGTGGATCCACTAGCACATAGATTTGTTTACCTCTAAAATTGAAATGAAATTGAATCTAACTTATGACAGAAGCTCATAAGAAACTTGGCACACGAGGTAAGCAATTGACGAGTAAATAGTGTTGGTTAAAGTGCTATAGACCATTATTCTGATTATGAAGCTACGCAGAAATGTGAGAAAAACACGAGAAAACAATATGTATGAATATTTGAGGACAGATAGTGAACAGAATTTCGAGGACGAAATTCTTTTAAGGGGGGGAGAATTGTAACACCCCCGTTTGCATAGCCTGGTAGATTTCGCTGTTCCGGTGACCGGTGTCGGTCGGGACAATTAAGGGGATTAGAACCACACTTAAGACAACTAGATAAACCATAAACACAAATAATTAGTAATGTTCAATTAGTTAAGTATAAACAAGAAAAACAGAACATAAGAAGTCAAATGAGCCGAGAGTCACAGCGATGAGTGACCTCCTGAACGCATCAAGTCATTTTAAACTCAAATTTCGAACCGTAAAAAGTGACGCTGCGGTCCTTAGGACCCTTATGAACACAGTGGAAAAGAGAAAATCACGAAAAAGAACTGTTAAGCCAGTCAAATAATTAGGTCAGGGAGCCGGAAGAAATATTGGATTATTTGCAAACCGGGTTGAATCGGCGAAGGGCAATTTGGTCAATTGACCCCGAGAGTTGACTCCTGACTTAACTGTCAAATAAAATCGGCGAAACGAAAATTTCGGAATCGGGAATTAAATTAAAGAACTAACAGAAAAAAAAAAAGAAAGAAGTTAGAAAAGTCAAAGGTGATGACATCATGAAGGATGTCATAAAAGATTAATTAAATTATTTTATTAATTTGGGAATTTTGGTCTTAAAAAAGGGATAAGATTAAAGGAAACAAAAGAAAAAAAAAATTAGAAAAAGTCTTCTTCTTCCCTTGGTTTGCCGCCCCACTTCCTCTCAAGTCCTCCATGAAATTTTCTTCCATTAAGCTTACACTTAAGCTTAATTTGCTCCACTTAATCTTCATAAATCCCCTAAAAACCTTGTTAGAACTTGCAATCTCAACTTAAGCACAAGGATTACAAGAAGAAAGAGGAGTTAAAGATAGGGTTTGGAGGATTTAAGAAAGGTTAGTGTGCTAACTTTCAATTTTCTACTTCAAATGCATGTTTAGGTATTTAAGTGAGCTTAGAACTTGATTAAATGAAACAAATATGGGGAAGGACCATTGCTGAAATTTCGTCCAGCTTAGAGGGAGTATGATTTTGTATGGCTTGAGGGTTTTGAATGAGTTTAGGAACTTTACTTAGTTGATTGATTAGCATTAAAACCATTAGATGTAGTTAATTGCATGAAATGTATGAGTTAGGGTTTGAATGCTAGGGTTTGTGAACCAAATTTTGGAGAAATGCTTAAATTATGACTTTGGTCTATTGTGAGATGAAAAATGGTCAATAATGACCAAAAGAGATGTGTGGGAATTGTTGGAATGAAAACCAAACTCGTAGCTCAAATGGTCATGCTGCTGGCAGCATGACCAAACCTACTTTGAAGGACCAAAACGGGAATTTTACAAGCCCAATTGATATGCCACAAATTGGGAATGAAAATAGACATAAAAGGGCACAATTTTCATTAAGGAACCATGCCCAAAAACTGACCAAAACATAGTGAAACAATTGACCAAAGTGAAATGAGAGCAGGTTGCCACTGCACCAAACTGACCAAATGAACAGTAACTGTTCATTTGGTCATAATTCGAGCTAAGAAGGTCAAATTGACCTGAAATTTTACCAGCAATTAGATAGGACATAGATCTAAAACTTTCATGAAGAACACCAACCCAAATTATGCCAATAACCCATTCAAATCACTGAACAAAGTTGAGTTACTGTACCTGCAACTTTGCAGAATTGCCATTGAGCAGTAAAGTTCCAATGGCTATAACTCTTTCTAGAAAACTCCGATTTAGGCAATTCTTGAACCGATGGAAACCTAAGACATAGTAGAACATTTCATATGAAGAAAGTTAGACCAAATTATGAACTTAACTTGATCAAATTACTGAACAAAGTTGGATTAAAAATCTGCCAGAACCAGAATACCAGTATGAACAGTGCACGTGAACAGTAATTGTATTTTAGCCATAACTTGAGCTACAAAACTCCGATTGAGGTGATCCAAAAATGAGAATACACTTAAGACAATAAGGAACATTTTCTATGAAGGAAGTTTTGTCAAATTCCAACAGTAGATCGACCAATGGAATAGTGCAACTAGGAGCACCAAAACCGAAAATTTGACAATTTGGCCAAAATGACTTAAGCTTTGAAAAAATAACCAAAACCAACAAGTTTGGTGACCAAAATGTGGTATGTGGGTGAAGTTGGAGTTCCCATACCTATTAAGCCTTAGAAAGTCAATAATTTGACTTGAATAGTATAGTGAATAGTAACCCGAAACACAAAATTTCGAGAACGTCGAATTTAACACGTTAGAGCTAAGTAATTGTGAAGCTAAATTTATTTTGGATTTTTGTTAAGTTCTAGTACTGAAACATTGTAAAATTGTGTGTTTCAGTTGAAAAGAATATCGGGAAGGAACCCGAGGAACCGAGTCGAGGCTAAGGGACGACTCGTTTGAGGTTTGTGCACAACTAACACTTTTGTTATTTTTCAATTCCAAATTGATTTGAAATAAATTTATTGTATGATTTATGATTTTTGTTGTGTTAAGAATTTTAACTTATTGAATGAAATTGTATAATTTGAATATAAATTTTTTTATGCATTTAAGGATTTATTGCATTGTTTTGAGGATTGTAAATTTTAAGTTTGATGTGTTGCCAACCTTAAGCATGAATTTATGATGATTAAATATGTTAATGATTTGTAAACACTTTGTAAATAGAAATTGTTTTGAATATGATTTGAAACCACAGTTGACATGACAAAATATGTTGTGAATTCTCATTAGCTTGTCTAGTGAGATAACTCCTCCACTTGATGGGGCGAGTTTCTTCCTCTCTGGCTTGCCAGTTGGGGAATGATGTGAATGAGTACTCATATATACTAGCTAGTCTTTGTTTCTCCCTTTTAGCCTCGGTTATTGGGAGAATGTGAAATGTCGTGGTGTACAACACGGCATCTATGTGAATTTTGGGTCATGGGTTTGACTGTGTGTATTGTTGGCAATGCCCTTTAAACTATGCGTGCTTTGATAAATTGTGATTGAAATAAATAATTTGTTAGTGATTCAAAAATTTTTGTATTGTTTCGGAATTTAAAAGAAATATAAATAAATAGTTACTATTTGATCAAAATGTTATTCAAATGAATAATTTGCATGAATGAAAATGTTGATTTCTGCGGATCATGGATTTTGAAGAATTTAGAAATTTTAAAATTCTATTTGTTATGAATTGTCAAGCATAAATTGTATTAAGTTTTAAATTATTAGTTTGTGCACCACTGAGTTCACCACTCAGTGATAGCTTTGTATGCTGTCGCAGATATAGAGACTAAAGGAGCAGCAGATTGAGCTGCTGAGGACAGGGGAGTTACCTGCTAGAAGTTATCGGGTATAATTTATACCCTGACTGTAAATATTCATTTTAATGTATGTATTACACGTAATTGTATGGACTTGTAAAATCGGTCTTGAGCAGTTTGTACAAAGTTTGTATAAAGTTGTAATAAAATTTAGTTTGAATTTTCATACTGTAGATTTTGGTATGATGTACATATATAGATTATTGTCTTTAATGAATGGAAATGTTTTATTTTAATTTGAATGAGATTGATAGATATTATTTTACTGATGATTGAATTTTGGAAATTGAGAAATGTTGACTGTTGAATTTTGAGATTTGAGAAATTATTGAGATTGATTGTGAAATTGAAGTAGTGGTTGAGAAAATTTTTGGAAGTGCTTTTTTTCAGGTATTTGAAGAACTAATTTCTCAAAATACAGGCAGAACTCTGTCAAAATTTTTATAAAATTTGCGGAAAACTAAAATGGACCAAAAATATTAACTAGATTTACTTTTAATCAAATGTCTTTAATACCTATTAGAAAATGCTCACCACTTGTCAAAAGTAAGAAAATTGTTTTAAAATCCCTTGTAGGGTACTTAATGAGTTATCGGTAGGTGAAGTTCGGTAGTTCATTAGGTATTCTACGGGATCATGTTATGCCTTACAGAGGGGTAAGGTGTGACAAATTTGGTCTAACTTTCTTCATATGAAATGTTCTACTATGCCTTAGGTTTCTATCGGTTCAAGAATCACCTAAATCGGAGTTTTCTAGAAAGAGTTATAGCCATTGAAACTTTACTGTTCAAATGGCAAATCTGCAGTCTGCGGATTCAGTGACCCAACTTGGCTCAGTAATTTGATTAGGTTAATGGCATAATTTGGGTTGGTTTCTTCATGAAAGTTTTAGGTCTATATCTCATCTGACCACTAGTAAAATTTCAGGTTATTTTGACCTGCCTAGCTCAAGTTATGACCAAATGAACAAACACTGTTTATTTGGTCAGGTTGTGCAGGGCAGCTTGCGATTTTTCAACTTTGGTTACTTTGTTCACTAGGTTTTAGTCACTTTTTGGGCAGGCTTCCTAAATGAAAATTGTGTCATTTAGTGCCTATTTTCATCCCCAATTGGTCCGATATCCATTGGACTTGTAAAATTTCATTTTTGGTCCCTCAAAGGAGATTTTGGTCATGTCACAAAGACATGACCTTATCCAATCCGAATTGGCTTTTAATTCCAACACTTCTAACACACCTCATTTGGTCACAAATGACCATTTTTCACTTCACATTAGGTCAAAGACACCATTTATAAGTTTTTCACATTTTTGGTCTCTAAACCCTAATGTCCAAACCCTAATTCACTAACCTCATGCATTTACTTGATTCCATGCCTCTAACCATAATCATTCAACTAACTAAGGTTTATATACCCAATTAAACCCATCAAACCATGCAAATATACTCCCATATACATGCTGGCTGAAAATCATTCATGGTCCCTCAACAAATTTTTATTTCATTTTAAGCATTTTTCTAAGTTAACTAAGTTATAAACACAAGTAATAAACTCATTTGCAACTTAAATCACTAACCTTTGTGTAGCAACTTCTAACTCTCCTTTTCTCCAATTTTCTTTCTTCTTTTCTTCTTTCTTTGATGACCAATCTTCTTCTCAAGTTGCCTAGATAAGCTTTAACTATGGTGGCTTACTTTTCTATGGTGAAATCTTATAATATGCAAGCTCAAAATTGAGCTTTAATGGAGGTTTTGGTGTGGGAGAGGGAGAGTGACATTTTTGAAGAAGACTTTTGTGTTTTATTTTTTTTTTCTTTTCTTTTATGTCTTAAGAAGACCAAAAATCAATTTAAGTAAATTTATTAATTATATTCTTTATGGCATCATGCATAATGTCATGCATGACGTCATCTCCCTACACCTTTTTCATTTTCTCTTCTTTTTTTTTTCTATTAGTTCTTTAATTTAATTCTCGATCCCGAAGTTTTCTTTTCTCCGATTTTATTTAACAATTAGGTCAGGAGTCAGCTCTCGGGGTCAATTGACCAAATTGCCCCTCGCCGGTTCATCCCGGTTTGCAATTAATTCCATATTTCTTTCGGCTCCCTGACCTAATTATTTGACTGGCTTAACAGTTCTTTTTCCTGATTTTCTCTTTTCCACTGTGTTTATAAGGGTCCTAAGGACCGCAGCGTCACTTTTTATGATTCGAAATTTGAGTTTAAAACGACTTCGCAGTCCTTCCCGAGAAAGTCACCCATCGCTGTGACTCTCGGCTCGTTTAACTTCTTATGTTCTGTTTTTCTTATTTATACTTAACTAATTGGACATTACTAATTATTTGTGTTTATCGCTTATCTAGTTGTCTTAAGTGTGGTTCTAATCCCCTTAATTGTCCGGACCGACTCCGATCACCGGAACAGTGAAATATACCAAGCTATACAAATAGGGGTGTTACAATAGGGCCATTCAAATGGCCGACCCTTAAAATGTAAGAAGGCGAAGGAATGGTACAAGTCCTATGTTAAAGACAGGGTTGATAGTATGACCTAGTTTTAGTTTGTGACAGAGTTTACAAGTTAGACTTTTCTAGAAAGCTTTAGAGAACTAAAAGTGGTAGAGTTTGAAAAGTTGAGACAAACTGTTGATATGACTGTGGACGAGTATACAGACAAGTTTATTGAGCCTTTGCAGTATGTAAGACAAGAGTATAATACAGATAAGAAGAAAGTGAAGAGGTACACTTAGAGGTTGCACTCTAAATACTCTTCATTGATTTTAGCTATAGAAACCCATAGCTTCCCTTCCATAATAGATGTTGCAAGAAAGATGGAGGCTGGGGCTATAATTGAAGGGAGTCTAAAGTTAAAAAGTACAAAAGCTAAGTAATCCATAATTTCTAAGGCAACTAATACAGAGAGGTTTGATCATTTAACCCAGACTATTTCTTCATCCGGAACTAAGAAGGATAAAGGAGGGAAGTGTGGTAAGAAGTGAAAGAAGAATAAGTTTTGGAACAGAATCAACTCAGGCCTTGGGATAGGAGGCAGCTTACTTCGAGTTCAGATACCTTTGATTGTGTCAGATCTGGTACCCTCATTGAGAAGTTTGTAGGTTTGGAACTTCCCAATGTTACAGATGTGGTCAGGAGGGGCACATGTCTAAGGAGTGCCCTAACATGGAAAGGGTGGCTTCACAGCAGCAGACTGCATCAAGCATTATGGCTCAACTGGCAGTGAGACAAACTTTTATGGGTCCCTTATTAGGAAGGGAACAGGGTGGAGGATGTGGTTCTTATTCCTCTACAGTATGCTCTTAAGGAAGGGGTTCAATGTGCAAAAAAAAGTAAGCCTCATTCTCCTTCTTCTTAGTTTGTTTAAAGATTTCTAGGGTGGTAGTTTATAAATGAATTGATTTGTAATTGCTTTAAAGTTATTCTAGGTTTAGTATAAAAATGATTAGACCTAAACCCCAGGTTAGAAATCTAAGTTATTTGAGTATGTTATAGTTATTTAAAATTGTAGGTCCAAAGGCAACCCAAAAGAGAGGGTGAATTGGGTTTTTTAAAACTTTTCATATTAACAAACAAGGTCTACTAGCAATTACTTCTATAATATTCAAACAACTCAACAATGACAATAAATGTCAAACAACTACCACAATAAATTTCTAAATAAATTAAAAAATAAGAAATTAATGTAAGCAATCAATCTAGTGCAATGGAAATTAAAAGGAGTAAGGTTAGAGAAGATTACAAATGAAGATTTATAGAGGTTCGACCCTTTTATCGCTTACGTCCTCTCCTTAAGGTTCCTTCCTTAAGATTCTCAATAAATCCACTATTCACCTTCTTCAATAGGTGAAGACAAAACCCTATACAACTTTGATTTTTGGTATTTGCACAATATTTGTAAAAACCCTTTTTGTCTCACAAAAACCCTAGCCACAAATCTTTGGGTATTACAAATTTAAAATCCTCCCTTATAATGATATCTCTCTCCAAATTCCCAATCCAAAACCTGCAAGATTTCTTAACACAATTTTTGGCTTAAGAGAGATATATGAGTAAGCATAGAAATGAGAGAAGAACTAATGATATCAGAGGGTTAGGAGAGTGTTTCGAACCTTAGAAACACCTATTTATAAGCCCTAGCACTTAGAGAGATAAAAACTAGCTGTTAGGCATTTTTTTACCATTGAGCCAGTCCACCACAAGCTAAACAATCAATAAGATATAATACATGGAATGATGCATTTGACCAAGTTAGTGAACCGGTTGACTAGGTCAGTGACCCGATTGACGAGTTTAATTTTTCCAATAATAAATTAAACAAAAAATGACCTAAAATAACTCCAAACTAAAAATCAATCAACTCAACTCCGAATAAAAGGTTCCTACGGTCGAAATACTATGGTCAAGAGCCAAAAATTTGAGAGAAAACTTGCAATTACAAAACCCATAATCATACAAGGAACAAACCACCCTAAAAGCTACTTGTTTCTTCTTGGTACTTCCTATGCATCCTCCAAGCTTTAGCCTTTTCTTGGTGTTTTCCTTTATCATTCCATGGGTCCTAAAATCCTTTTTCTCAAGGCCACATTGCCACATTCATTGCTCAAGTCCAAACATTAAACCAAGTGGAAACTTTGACATTCCAAAAGAATGTTGTGAGGGTCCTACAATCATACAAACACTAACACAACCATTGGTAGCATTAACCTAATGTTTGTTAGCATTAAAACCTTGGAGTGAATCACTTTGATTCACTAAGAACCACTTAGGTTTAATAATCTCCCCTTTTTTATGATGACAAACATTTGGTTATTTTGAACAAAAAGCATAATCCAAAAGATTTGTCAAAGAGTGAATGAGTGTGGTATTTAAAAAAAAAATAACTCCCCCTAAATATGTGCATAATTAAAATAAGAGGTAAAAAATTAAGCACATACCACACACAATTGCAATAGGAAGGAGTACTAAGAAATTACAAGATCTATGTAATTTCTAAACTCCTTCAAGGAATTTTATAGGTTTAAGAATAAGTTTTCACCAAGAAAAATCTTGAAAAGCTTGCAAAGAGAGCACATAATAAATAAATGGAGAATAAAAAGCATGTGTGTACTCATGATAGCCATGTGTCAAATGATAATGCATATGCATTTAAGGTCTAGCTAATTTAAATGCAATGAATGCAAGATACATGCAAGGCTCCTCTTAAGAAAGTGCATAAAAAAACTGTCTAAGAAATTTTATAGAAAAATAAACAGAATTATTAGTGGTATGCCATAGAGCAGTACCTTTGTGTTGCGTATTGTAACCTTATTCCAGTCAAAATTGCATTAATGTTTAATTTAACTTAAAATGTTTATATAATTAAACAAACCTATTAACTTTTTGTTGGAAATTCTATTCTGAAAGAGTTGAGAATATGATTGACAAAACTGTCTGATACAAGTGTTATAAATAATGGTCCATAGTCGAGGATATTTTGTTGGACATAATCTATCCAGTTATACTGTCACCTCTATTTGTTATCGCAGATTAGTCTATGATACTAATAAAAATGAAATGGTGAGTTTTATGCCATCTGACATTATGATGCCGGGATAAATATGGTGGGATCTCATAAGATGTATAGGCCAAACCAGTGGCACATATATGGCATATACATGGAGTTTACTATTGTTAATATTTTGTCATCTAGATCATAATAGTACATATAATTTCTTGACCTAAGATGACATTGTTATCTTGTATATAGATGGTTTAAGTTTAATATCACTTACATACTTATACAATGTATGGGTATACGGGCATATGTTAGCTCCGATTAGTTGTATCTAGAGATAGGTGTTTAGTCAAGATGGGATTTATCACCCTATATAAATAAGGATAAAGTCCTATGCTATCTGAATTGTTCTTAATAAACAAAGTTCTTAGCTAGGATAGATAGACTTAGTCAGAAAAAAAGTTTCCGAATGAAAAGTCTTATTAATCAATAATTAGAATTTAGATGAGGACATATGATCCAAAGCAATCATGGTTTGACATGCACCATGGTCCCAGCTAGGATTGGGACTTTGTAACAGAGAGATTGTAATGCATGGTATGTATAATTAAAGTTCTAAGTAAGGGGTGAATTTATTCATCCTCGTTGGATAGTTATGACACACTATACTAGGTGTTAATCATGATTTATGAGAAGCAAGAGTGGATTAGGAAATTGCATTCTTAATTTAGAAAGAGTTAATATTATTCTCATTGCTAGTAGTTAACAACCTAAGAAGTCACACAAAATATAACTTAAGTGATCAAGACTTGAATAATTTAATTGATAGATTAAATGATTTAATTAATTAATTAAATTATTGAATTTAGTTTTGTAATGAGATGGTAAAAGTCCCTAGCATGACTTGAAACTAGATTCAAAGAATTGGGTAAAAAGGAAGAAAGGAAAAGCTGGTTGTTGCATAGGATGCAACATAAGGCATGTTGCTTCCTTGTGCATGTTTTGCATAGGGCATGCAATGTTAGCATGCGGCATGCTACACTAAGGCAAAAGTTACATAAGGCGTGCAACATTAGCATGGGGCATGCCAAACCAAGGCAAATATTACAGTGACTCGAATGACAATATCGAATGATATGAAGTAAGACTTATTGCCAAAAGTTATACTCAAAAGGATGGTGTTGACTATAAAGAGAGTTTCTAACTGGTCTCAAAGAAAGACTCATTAAGAATTATTATGACATTAGTATGGTGTTGACTATAAGGAGAATTTCTCACTGGTCTCAAAGAAAGACTCATTAAGAATTATTATGGCATTAGTGGCTTGTTATGACTTAGAGTTGCACCAAATGGATGTAAAAACAACTGACTTAGAGTTACATTAAATGTATGTAAAAACAACCTTTCTAAATGGAGAACTTAAATAGGAAGTTTATATGGATGAATTTAAAGGTTTCTAATTGAAAGAAAACACCATATGGTCTGTAAATTTAAGAAATCAATATGCAAACTTAAGTAAGCATCCCGCCAGTGGTATATGAAGTTCAATGATACCATAAAGTCTTTTAAATTAAAGAAAATGTCATTGATCAATGCATATATCTTAAGATTAATAGGAGTAAGTTTATTTTCTTAATTTTATATGTTGATGATATCTTGCTTGTTGCAAATGATTTCGGCATATTACATGAGACTAAAAATTTTCTCTTAAAAAATGTTAAAAAGAAAGATATGAGGGAGGCATCCTTTGTGATAGGAATAGAAATTTTCCATTATAGATTAGAAGAACTATTAGTATTGTCTTAGAAATTCTATATTGATAGAATTTTTAAAAAGTTTTAATGTGTATAAATGCTCAGCAGGAATTTTTTCCATACAGAAAGGAGATAAATTTAGTCTCAATCTAAATTCAAAGAATGATGTGGAATGTGAAGAAATGAAATTAATTCCTTATGCTTCTGTTGTAAGCAGTTTAATATATGTTTAAACCTGTACAATTCCTAATCCTAGGATTGATCACTAGAAAGTTGCAAAAAAAGTTTTATAGTATTTGTAAGGAACTAATGGTTACATGCTCACTGTAACACTCCCATTTGTATAGCCTGGTATATTTCACTGTTCCGGTGACCGGAGTCGGTCTGGACAATTAAGGGGATTAGAACCACACTTAAGACAACTAGATAAACCATAAACACAAATAATTAGTAATGTCCAATTAGTTAAGTATAAATAAGAAAAATAGAACATAAGAAGTTAAACGAGCTGAGAGTCACAGCGATGGGTGACCTTCTCGGGAAGGACTGCGAAGTCATTTTAAACTCAAATTTTGAACCGTAAAATGTGACGCCGCTGTCCTTAGGACCCTTATGAACACAGTGGAAAAGAGAAAATCACGAAAAAGAACTGTTAAGCCAGTCAAATAATTAGGTCAGGGAGCCGGAAGAAATATGAAATTAATTGCAAACCGGGATGAACCGGCGAGGGGCAATTTGGTCAATTGACCCCGAGAGCTGACTCCTGACCTAACTGTCAAATAAAATTGGAGAAAAGAAAATTTTAGAGTCGGAAATTAAATTAAAGAACTAATAAAAAAAATAAAAAAGTTAAAAAGGTAATGACATCATGTGGTGACACATGCATGATGCCATAAGTAATTTAATTAAAAATTTATTTAATTAGAATTATGGTCTTCCTAAGACATAAAATAACAAAAAGAAAAGAACAAAAAAAATTGACTTCTTCTCCCCTTTCCCGTCACCTCTCATCTCCTCTCTCATCTCTCTCATTTTCTTAACCTCCTCCATTGAAGCTCACTAAAAAGCTTCTTAAACCCAAGATTTGAGCCATAAAATTTATAAGTTTCTTAATTAAAACTTGTAGTTGAGTCTTGTTAAGAAGATTGGAAAGAGAAAAATTGAAAGAAGCTTGAAGAATCAAGAAGTTGGAAAGCTCCATTTGAGATAAGCTCTCTTCCTTAATTTTGATTGAATTATAAGTATAGAAGTAAGATGAAAGTGGTTAGAAATACATGAAAACATGCAAAATCATGCCTATCTAGAACCCTAGGAATTTTGGCCAGCAGCAAACTAATGTTGAAATGGGTAATTTTGATACAAATAATGAAGTGGTTAAGTGTAAGTGAGGGTATGAGTACTAAAAATGCATTTAGAATTCAACAAGTGAGTAAGATATGAAAGTTAGGGTTTGGACCTAGGGTTTGGGAGGCAAAATTGTGAGAAATTGGTAAATGATATATTTGACCTAATGTGAAGTGAAAAATGGTCATTTGTGACCAAATGAGGTGTGTCAGAAGTGTAGGAATTAAAAGCCAATTCGGATTGGATAACGTCATGTGCTGGCAGCATGACCAAAATCTCCTTTGAGGGATCAAAAATGAAATTTTACAAGTCCAATGGATATGGGACCAATTGGGGATGAAAATAGGCACTAAATGACACAATTTTCATTTAGGAAGCATGCCCAAAAAGTGACTAAAACCTAGTGAACAAAGTGACCAAAGTTGAAAAATTGCAGGCTACCCTACACAAACTGACCAAATGAACAGTGTTTATTCATTTGGTCATAACTCGAGCTAGGCAGGTCAAAATGACCTGAAATTTTACCAGTGGTTAGATGAGATATAGACCTAAAACTTTTGTGAAGAACACTAACCAAAATTATGCCATTAACCCAATCAAATTACTGAGCCAAGTTGGATCACTGAATCTGCAGACTGCAGATTTGCCATTTGAACAGTAAAGTTTCAATGGCTATAACTCTCTCTAAAAAACTCTGATTTAGGTGATTCTTGAACCGATGGAAACCTAAGGCATAATAGAACATTTCATATGAAGAAAGTTAGACCAAATTATGGACCTAACTTGATCAAATTATTGAACGAAGTTGGAATTAATAATCTGCCAGAACAAAATTCTGCAGCATGAACAGTAAACGTAATTTGCTTATAACTTGAGCTACAAAACTCCAATTGGGGTGATTCAAAAAGGAGAATAAACTTAAGACAATAAGGAACATTTTTTATGAAGAAAGTTTTGCCAAATTCCAACAGTAAACTGACCAATGAAACAGTACAATTAAGGACACCAAAACTGAAAATTTGGCAATTTTGCCTAAAAGACCTAAGTTTTGAGAAAATGGCCAAAACCAACAAGTTTGGTGACCAAAATGTGGTATGTGGGTAAAGTTGGAATTTCCATACCTATTAAGCCTTAGAAAGTCAATAATTTGACTTGAATAGTATAATGAATAGTAACCCGAAACACAAAATTTCAAGAACGTCGAATTTAGCACGTTAGAGCTAGGTAAAAGTGAAGTTAAATTTATTTTTGGATTTATGCTAAGTTATGGTACTGAAACACTGTAAAATTGTGTGTTTCAGTTGAAAAGAATACCTGGAAAGAACCTGAGGATCCGAATCAAGGCCAAGAGGCGACTCGCTTGAGGTTTGTGCACAACGTATACTTTTTATAATCATCTTTTGCATACTTTTTTGAATAATGTGAAATATTGGATTATGGCATTCTTATGATGTTTGATCTAAATTGTTGAAAGTTATTATGTATATTTGAAATGGCAATGTTTAGCAAATTGTTAAGATAAGTTTTGAAACCACAGTGTCATAACCATATATTTGAACACCTCACTAGCACGACTAATGGGGGTAATTAGTTTTGAATTTTGATTCCTTCTCTAGAGAAGTGTTGAGGTGTGCCAGTAGAAGAGGATGTGAATGTATATCCATATATTTGAGCTAGCTAGCCTTGTGATGTGATTTCTCTTTAGCCTCTGGCTATTGAGATTCTATTTGTTTCGAATGGCATGATCTAACTGTGGGTTTTATGAAATATGTTTTGATACTTCGAAATGAACTTGGTTTGCATTAAAATCTCATAATTCATGTTTTGTGTTTAATGCTCATGTTTAGTCAAATTTTTGAATAAATGTGGTTTTATTTTTGCATAAAGATTATTTTAGTATGTTGTGCACCACTGAGTCCTAGTACTCAGCGATAGCTTCTATCGCTGTCGTAGATACAGAGACTAGAGGAGCAGCAGACTGAGCTGCTAAGGATTAAAGATCATTCAGCTTGAAGTTATTGGGTATAATTTATACCCTAATTGTAAATATTTCTTTTGATGTATGTATTGCATATAAATGTATGGACATGTAAATGGGCCTTGAGCAGCTTGTACAAAATTTGTATGAAGTTTGTAATAAAGTTTAGTTTGTATTTCTTTTGATGTAAATTTTGTAAGGATGTATATAAATTGTTTTGTCTCTAATGAAATATGAGTAGAACTATTTTATTTAATTTGAACTTGAAAAATTGATTGAAATAATTATGGATTTGTTGAAATGGATTGAGTTTGGTTGTGAAATTGAAGTAGTTGTTGAGAAACATTTTTAGAAGTGTTTTTTTTTTTACAGGTATTTGAAGAATTGTTTTCTCAAAATACAAACGGAACTCTGGCAAAATTTTTATAAAATTTGCGGAAAAATAAAATGGACCAAAAATATTAACTAGTTTTGATTTTAATTAAATGTGTTAAATACCTATTAGAAAATGCTCACCACTTATCAAAAATAAGAAAATTGTTTTAAAATCCCTTGTAGGATACTTAATGAGTTATCGGTAGGTGAAGTTCGGTAGTTCATTAGGTATTCTATGAGATCATGTTATGCCTTACAGAGGGGTAAGGTGTGACATGTTTTAGTGGTATCAGAGCAAGTTTTTGAAGTATGTTTTAAATTGTGAATTTGTGTCTTTTCTTTGTTAAGTACAACTGCTCAATGTCCATAATTGTTACATACAGTGCATTACATCATGAATATGAACTAATGGAGGGAAATCTCCATGTGTTACTTATTCAGGAGATATCCTAACTTCAGCCTGAAATGGAAGAAGGGGATCGCTCAGTTGAGCAGTCTGTTGAAGCTGAGGCACAAGGAAGCCGGCTTTACCGAATGTCGATGGGTCGAGAGCACGGCCATAAATGCCGATTTCTGCCGCAGTTCGCCTGCAGATGGCTGCGATGTTTCAACAAATGGCTGAGGGTATGCCTGCTCAAGCTCCACCTCAGACACCTGTGGCACAACCACTGCCTCCAGCCAAACAGTATGATAAATTACTAAAGTATGGGGCTGTAGAATTTAAGGGTACAGTGGACCCTTTAGAGGCAGAGCAATGGCTTGAAAGAATGGACAGAGTATTTAAGAAGCTGCACTGCCAAGATGAACTGAAGTTTGAGTATTCTATGTCTCTACTACAAGGGGATGCGTATGATTGGTGGAAGACCATCCCCCACAGCTTAGCCGAACCACCAGTGCTAACCTGGGATGACTTCATCAGAGAGTTCAGACAGAAATACATCTCAGATGCATATGTTGATCAGAAACTGCAAGACTTTTTGAGTTTGAAACAAGGGAATAGATCAATGGCAGAGTATGAGAGGGAGTTCTCCTGCTTAAGTCATTATGCTGAGAGTCTCCTTTCTACTAGCAAGGCAAGATGCAAGAGATTTGAGACTGGTTTGAAGCCCAGTTTGAGAATGCAAGCAGTGGGATTCAGGCACAACAATTTTTCAGAACTCATGTCTCAAGCACTCGAGTTAGAAATAATTGAATCAGAAGCGACCCCAACAAAAGAAAAATCGGAAAAAGTTGAAAAATCAGAGAAAGACAAGGGGGAAAAATCAGTTGAACAGAGTTCTGGTGCTACTTCTGGGAAAAAGAAGAAATTTAGTGGACCCAGCAGGGGTCAAGGTGGAAGATTTGGTAGGGGCAGATTTTCTGGACAGAGACCCCCTAGGTCTGATCAGCAGTCGAGCAGGGGCTCACATTCTGCCTGCCCCTGTGAGACTTGTGGCAAGATTCATGGGGCGGGGAATGCTATTGGGCCACCGGAGCCTGTTTTAACTGTGGAGGCAAGGGCCATATAGCTGAAGATTGCACTAGTGCTCCGTCTCCGAGATATGGTCCAGCTCCTACTACTGCCAAGGGATCTATTCAGAGTCCTGCTCCCAGAGGTTCACAGTCAGTTGGCAGAGGAAGAGGTAGAGGTAGAGGCACTGCTTCTGGCAATCAGGGCACAGTTGGTCAATCAGCACAAGGGAGTGCTTCAGCCAGTGTCTACACGATGAGACAGCGAGAAGAGGCTGAGACTTCCGATGTGGTAGCTGGTACATTCTCTATCTCTGATCAAGATGTATTTGTGTTGTTTGATCCGGGTTCAACCCATTCATATGTTAGTCCTATCATAGTCAGTTCACTTGCTGTTCCATGTGTGCAAATGGGTTTTGAAGTGCTAGTAACTAGTCCGTTAGGACAAGAGGTCCGGGTCAACAGAATTTATAGAGACTTTCCTTTGGTGATCCAAGGACATGTTTTCCTATCAGACTTGATTGAAATGCCCTTCAAAGAGTATGATATCATCTTGGGCATGGATTGGTTAGCCAGGCATCACGCCATGATTGACTGTAAACTGAAGATAGTCACTTTTGGTCTCCCTCTGTACGGTGATGTGGTAATGCACGGGGAGAGGCATTTATTGCCATCAAACATCATTTCGGCTGCACTAGCTAGAAGAATGATCAGTAAGGGGTGTGAAGTATACTTGGCACATGTGATAGACACCCAAGTGGGGAGTCCAGCACTAAGGGACATCCCTACTGTATGTAATTTTCCCGATGTGTTTCCTGATGAATTGCCAGGATTACCTCCAGAAAGAGAGGTGCATTTTGAGATTAATGTTATGCCTGGTGTGGACCCAATCTCCATAACGCCATATAGAATGGCACCTGCAGAATTAAAAGAGTTGAAAGTACAGTTGCAAGAGTTGCTTGACAAGGGCTTCATCCGCCCTAGTGTATCACCTTGGGGAGCACCAGTATTGTTTGTAAAGAGAAGGATGGAACTCTCCGTTTGTGTATTGATTATCGGCAGTTGAATAAGGTGACAATAAAGAATAGATATCCATTGCCCCATATTGATGACTTATTTGATCAGTTGAGGGGTGCAGCTGTGTTCTCCAAAATTAACCTAAGATCAAGTTATTATTAGCTGAAAGTACAAGAGCAGAGTATTCCTAAAACTGCCTTCAGAACCCGTTATGGCCATTATGAGTTTTTGGTTATGCCATTCGGGTTAACTAATGCTCCGGCTGCTTTTATGGATCTGATGAACACTATCTTCAGACCATACCTAGACCAGTTTGTTGTGGTATTCATAGATGATATATTGGTTTATTCGAGGAATGCAGAAGAGCATGATAGACATCTGCGGATTGTACTGCAGACTTTGAGGGAGAAACAACTATATTCCAAATTGTCGAAGTGTAAATTTTGGCTGAAGGAAATATCCTTTTTGGGGCATGTAGTATCAGAAGAGGGCATCAAGGTAGATCCAAGTAAGATTGAAGCTGTCCTTAATTGGAGGCCACCCAGAAATGTCACAGAAATTCGCAGTTTTCTGGGTTTAGCTGGATACTACCGTAGATTTTTGAAGGGATTCTCCATGTTGGCATCTTCATTGACCAAGCTGCTTAGAAAAGATGTGAAATTTCAGTGGACAGATAAATGCCAACAGAGTTTTGATGAATTGAAAAGATATTTGACTGAAGCTCCAGTCCTGACTTTACCTACTCCGGGTAAAGAATACACAGTTTATAGTGATGCTTCTCACAATGGGTTAGGCTGTGTATTGATGCAAGATCAAAATGTCATTGTCTATGCATCACGCCAGCTGAAACTGCATGAGAGGAATTATCCGACACATGATTTGGAGCTTGCAGCTATTGTGTTTGCTCTTAAGATCTGGAGACACTATTTGTATGGAGAAAAGTGTTACATCTACACAGATCATAAGAGTTTAAAGTATTTGGGCACCCAGAAAGAGTTGAATTTGAGACAGAGGAGATGGTTAGAGTTGATAAAAGACTATGATTGTCTGATAGACTATCAGCTAGGGAAAGCTAATGTTGTGGCTGATGCCTTAAGTCGCAAGACTATGGCAAATCTACGGGTTACTCCTTTGTCTTTGGTATATGAGTTAAGATCATTGCATGCCAGCTTAGAGATAAATGATGAGGGGCAGACAGCAGTTGCATGGCATGTACAGCCAGTGTTGATTGATCAGATCAGAATGGCTGCTCAGAATGATCAGAAATATCAGAAGCTATTGGAAGAAGTCTGGCAGGGCAAGAAACCAGAATTCTCAATCAGAGATGATGGTTTCTCGCTACACCGAGCGTAATGTGTGTTCCTAATGATGTTGATTTGAGGCAGATCATTTTGAAGGAAGCACATGAGTCTCCTTTTGCCATGCACCTTGGTGGCACAAAAATGTATAGAGGGTTAAAGGAGCATTACTAGTGGATGGGTATGAAAAGGGATGTGGCAGAGTTTGTTTCTAAATGCCTAACTTGTCAGCAAGTAAAGGCAGAGCATCAAGTACCCGCTGGGTTGTTACATCTACTACCAGTACCAGAATGGAAATGGGAGAGAATAATGATGGATTTTGTGATGGGACTTCCGAGGACACAGAAGAGTCATGATACGATTTGGGTCATTGTTGACAGACTGACCAAGTTTACTCATTTTCTGCCAGTTCGGATGGACTACAGTTTAGAAAGATTGGCCAAGTTGTACATTGATGAGATTGTGAGACTCCATGGAGTGCCAGTATCCATCGTATCAGACAGAGATCCTAGGTTCACTTCTAGATTCTAGGGTAGTCTTCAGAGAGCCATAGGAACTAGATTGAACTTCAGTACTGCATTCCACCCACAGGCAGATGGCCAGTCTGAGAGGATAATTCAGATCTTGGAGGACATGCTACGGGCTTGTGTGATTGAATTTGAGGGCAGTTGGGATACACACTTGCCTTTGATTGAGTTTGTTTACAACAACAGCTACCAATCAAGCATTGGGATGCCTCCATATAAAGCTTTGTATGGCAGAAAATGTAGAACCCCATTGTATTGGGATGACGTGGGTGAAAGAAAGATGATTAGACCCGAAATTGTTTATCAGACTGAGGAGAAGATCTGGGTGATCAGAGTTCGACTTAAGACTGCATCAGACCGTCAGAAGTCCTACATTGATCTGAAGAGAAGGGATATTGAGTATGCAGTGGGTGAGAAAGTATTCCTCAAGGTTTCTCCTTGGAAGAGAATTATGAGATTCGGCAGAAAGGGGAAACTGAGTCCTCGTTTCATTGGACCATATGAGGTTCTAGAAAGAGTGGGTCCTTTGGCATATCGGTTGGCACTACCTCCAGAGTTGGAGAAGATACATAATGTTTTCCATGTATCGATGTTGAGGAGGTATCGATCAGACCCATCTCATGTACTACCAGTGGAAGAAATTGAAGTGAATCCAGACCTCACATATGAGGAAGAACCCATAGAGATTCTGACTTATGAGGTGAAGCAGCTACGGAACAAGCATATACCGTTGGTAAAAGTGCTGTGGAACCATCATTCGGGCCAAGAGGCTACTTATAGGAACGAGAAGAGGACATGAGGAGACAGCACCCACAGTTGTTCAGAAATTGATATCAGGTAAAATTTCGAGACAAAATTTATTTAAGGGGGGGAGAATTGTAACAACCCCATTTGTATAGCCTGGTATATTTCACTGTGCCGGTGACCAAAGTCGGTCTGGACAATTAAGGGGATTAGAACCACACTTAAGACAACTAGATAAACCATAAACACAAATAATTAGTAATGTCCAATTAGTTAAGTATAAACAAGAAAAACAGAACATAAGAAGTTAAGCAGTAGAGTCACGATGGGTGACCTTCTCGGGAAGGACTGCGAAGTCATTTTAAACTCAAATTTTGAACCGTAAAATGTGACGCTGCTGTCCTTAGGACTCTTATGAACACAGTGGAAAAGAGAAAATCACGAAAAAGAACTGTTAAGCCAGTCAAATAATTAGGTCAGGGAGCCGGAAGAAATATGAAATTAATTGCAAACCGGGATGAACCGGCGAGGGGCAATTTGGTCAATTGACCCCGAGAGCTGACTCCTGACCTGACTGTCAAATAAAATTGGAGAAAAGAAAATTTTGGAGTCGGGAATTAAATTAAAGAACTAATAAAAAAAATAAAAAAGTTAAAAAGGTAATGACATCATGTGGTGACACATGCATGATGCCATAAGTAATTTAATTAAAAATTTATTTAATTAGAATTATGGTCTTCCTAAGACATAAAATATCAAAAAGAAAAGAACAAAAAAAATTGATTTCTTCTCCCCTTTCCCGTCACCTCTCATCTCCTCTCTCATCTCTCTCATTTTCTTAACCTCCTCCATTGAAGCTCACTAAAAAGCTTCTTAAACCCAAGATTTGAGCCATAAAATTTATAAGTTTCTTAATTAAAACTTGTAGTTGAGTCTTGTTAAGAAGATTGGAAAGAGAAAAATTGAAAGAAGCTTGAAGAATCAAGAAGTTGGAAAGCTCCATTTGAGGTAAGCTCTCTTCCTTAATTTTGATTGAATTATAAGTATAGAAGTAAGATGAAAGTGGTTAGAAATACATGAAAACATGCAAAATCATGCCTATCTAGAACCCCAGGAATTTTGGCCAGTAGCAAACTAATGTTGAAATGGGTAATTTTGATACAAATAATGAAGTGGTTAAGTGTAAGTGAGGGTATGAGTACTAAAAATGCATTTAGAATTCAACAAGTGAGTAAGATATGAAAGTTAGGGTTTGGACCTAGGGTTTGGGAGGCAAAATTGTGAGAAATTGGTAAATGATATATTTGACCTAATGTGAAGTGAAAAATGGTCATTTGTGACCAAATGAGGTGTGTCAGAAGTGTTAGAATTAAAAGCCAATTCGGATTGGATAAGGTCATGTGCTGGCAGCATGACCAAAATCTCCTTTGAGGGACCAAAAATGAAATTTTACAAGTCCAATGGATATGGGACCAATTGGGGATGAAAATAGGCACTAAATGACACAATTTTCATTTAGGAAGCATGCCCAAAAAGTGACTAAAACCTAGTGAACAAAGTGACCAAAGTTGAAAAATTGCAGGCTGCCCTGCACAAACTGACCAAATGAACAGTATTTATTCAATTGGTCATAACTCGAGCTAGGCAGGTCAAAATGACCTGAAATTTTACCAGTGGTTAGATGAGATATAGACCTAAAACTTTCATGAAGAACACTAACCAAAATTATGCCATTAACCCAATCAAATTACTGAGCCAAGTTGGATCACTGAATCTGCAGACTGCAGATTTGCCATTTGAACAGTAAAGTTTCAATGGCTATAACTCTCTCTAGAAAACTCCGATTTAGGTGATTCTTGAAACGATGGAAACATAAGGCATAATAGAACATTTCATATAAAGAAAGTTAGACCAAATTATGGACCTAACTTGATCAAATTGTTGAACGAAGTTGGAATTAATAATCTGCCAGAACAAAATTCTGCAGCATGAACAGTAAACGTAATTTGCTTATAACTTGAGCTACAAAACTCCAATTGGGGTGATTCAAAAAGGAGAATAAACTTAAGACAATAAGGAACATTTTTTATGAAGAAAGTTTTGCCAAATTCCAACAGTAAACTGACCAATGAAATAGTACAATTAAGGACACCAAAACTGAAAATTTGGCAATTTTGCCTAAAAGACCTAAGTTTTGATAAAATGGCCAAAACCAACAAGTTTGGTGACCAAAATGTGGTATGTGGGTAAAGTTGGAATTCCCATACCTATGAAGCCTTAGAAAGTCAATAATTTGATTTGAATAGTGCAATGAATAGTAACCCAAAACCCAAAATTTCAAGAACGTCGAATTTAGCACGTTAGAGCTAGGTAAAAGTGAAGTTAAATTTATTTTTGGATTTATGCTAAGTTATGGTACTGAAACACTGTAAAATTATGTGTTTCAATTGAAAAGAATACCGGGAAAGAACCTAAGGAACCGAGTCAAGGCCAAGAGGCGACTCGCTTGAGGTTTGTGCACAACGTATACTTTTTATAATCATCTTTTGCATACTGTTTTGAATAATGTGAAATATTGGATTATGACATTCTTATGATGTTTGATCTAAATTGTTGAAAGTTATTATGTATATTTGAAATGGCAATGTTTAGCAAATTGTTAAGATAAGTTTTGAAACCACAGTGTCATGACCATATATTTGAACACCTCACTAGCACGACTAGTGGGGGTAATTAGTTTCGAATTTTGATTCCTTCTCTAGAGAAGTGTTGAGGTGTGCCAGTAGAAGAGGATGTGAATGGATATCCATATATTTGAGCTAGCTAGCCTTGTGATGTGATTTCTCTTTAGCCTCTGGCTATTGAGATTCTATTTGTTTCGAATGACATGATCTAACTGTGGGTTTTATGAAATGTGTTTTGATACTTTGAAATGAACTTGGTTTGCATTAAAATCTCATAATTCATATTTTGTGTTTAATGCTCATGTTTAGTCAAATTTTTGAATAAATGTGGTTTTATTATTGCATAAAGATTATTTTAGTATGTTGTGCACCACTGAGTCCTAGTACTCAGCGATAGCTTCTATCGCTGTCGCAGATACAGAGACTAGAGGAGCAGCAGACTGAGCTGCTAAAGATTAAAGATCATTCAGCTTGAAGTTATTGGGTATAATTTATACCCTAATTGTAAATATTTCTTTTGAAGTATGTATTGCATATAAATGTATAGACATGTAAATGGGCCTTGAGCAGCTTGTACAAAATTTGTATGACGTTTGTAATAAAGTTTAGTTTGTATTTCTTTTGATGTAAATTTTGTAAGGATGTATATAAATTATTTTGTCTCTAATGAAATATGAGTAGAACTATTTTATTTAATTTGAACTTGAAAAATTGATTGAAATGATTATGGATTTGTTGAAATGGATTGAGTTTGATTGTGAAATTGAAGTAGTTGTTGAGAAACATTTTTAGAAGTGTTTTTTTTTACAGGTATTTGAAGAACTGTTTTCTCAAAATACAAACGGAACTCTGGCAAAATTTTTATAAAATTTGCGGAAAAATAAAATAGACCAAAAATATTAACTAGTTTTGATTTTAATTAAATGTGTTAAATACCTATTAGAAAATGCTCACCACTTATCAAAAATAAGAAAATTGTTTTAAAATCCCTTGTAGGATACTTAATGAGTTATCGGTAGGTGAAGTTCGGTAGTTCATTAGGTATTCTACGGGATCATGTTATGCCTTACAGAGGGGTAAGGTGTGACACTCACCTATAGGAGATCTAATCATTTAGAAGTGGTTGGATACTCAAATTTAGATTTTGCTAGATATGTTGATAGTAGAGAGTCTACTTTTGATAATAGAGACTCTGTTATTGCCTCATCCAATGTGGAAGCAAAATTTGTTGCACATTTTGAAGTGATAATTTACGCATTATGGATGCAGAATTTTATCTCATGACTATTTGGGATAGTCGACATCATTAGCAAGTCACTGAGAATCTATTGTGATAATTCCTTAGCAATATTTTTCTCTAAAAAAGACAAATATTCTAATAGTACCAAATGTATGAATTAAAGTATTTTGTCATTAAGGAGGAAATTCAAAAACAAAGATTGTCTATTGAGCACATAAGTACTGATCTCCTGATTGCAAATTCGTTAATTATGGGTTTACAACCTATGACATTTAAAAAATATTTTCTTGTAATGGGTATTGGTTGTATTAATGAATAATGTATTGATTTTGATACTCTGAGCTTATTGATGTGTTTCTAACATATATTAAAATATTTTCTATTTCTAATGATTGTGTGCACATAATAATTTGAGTGAATGATGATAAAAAAAGTCTTTTAAGACATTATTGTAAACAATGATGTGACATACTTATATCTATTATGAACCTACTAAGGTAAATTCGTAGTGTTATAGTATATAAAAGGGAGTATGTGATTAAATAATGTACAATTGTCATAACTCACACTTAATAATTTGTTATAGGAAGGTAATTATGAATTAAATTATGTAAAGTTTTTGTTTATTTTATATGCATTTAATGTTTATACTATTAAAGTTTATATCACTTGATTATCGTGCAAAGTGAGTGAATGTAAGATTTTGGCTGATTATTAAACTAATCGAGTTGGCTAAATTCCTCTAATGTGGCATGATATTAATTGATATTTACTTTGATTAAACAAATTCTAATTGTACATGGATTAGTTGATGAACCAGATTAAATCTTAAAGATACATATAGACTAGTCCTCTTTACCCATAAGATTACATACTCTCTTTCATAAAGTTTGAGATATTAAAGTCATCTCAAAATGTCTTCCATCACTAAAATTTTATCTGTGAATAAAGAAGGGTTAAGAGAGAGAAATCAATTTATTGAATTAAAAGGTCTCTCTCAATTATTAGTATGACTTAATCAAACTCCATATACTTTTTAAGTTTATGAGAATTTGGTAATAGATGAATATTAAGTTTATAATTCACATTATATTTATAATTATTTATTATAATTTATTAAAAAGTTTACATAATTAACTCCAACAGATATTAGAATAAGAAAACAACTTATATTCTATTTCAAACCCTTTGTTTTGAAACCAAGTAAATAAATAAGTTATCTAAAAAGATTGAAAATTGCAGAGTCAATTCTTTTAGTTAAATAATTATATATGAAAAATAATATAATTTCTTAAGAATTTAATTTATTTAATAAAATTTTTATTAAAAATTTAAAGCATATTCTACATAATTTAATTTATATAAATAAATTGCTTTTCAATTATTCTAAATAATATAATTTAGAATTTTATTATTTTAAAATTTATTAAAAATATATAATTTTTGTAAAATTATTTAACTTAAAAATACTTTACTATAATTAAATTAAATTCTAGCAAGTAAATCATTTCAAACAGAGCGAGAGAGCGTTACAAAGTTGTTGACGTCTTTGTCGTTACAAGAGCAAGTGGATTGATTTTTTTTTTTTTTTTTTGTTCACAATTGTTTCTTGAATGGGTTAAAACTAAAGGATGCATTTAGATTTTAGAATTTGGACTTAGAAACTTAAATTTAAAATGTTTGGTTTAAAATTTAGAATTTAAAATTTATAAATTTAAAAATATTTTATTTAGTTAATAAAAAGGATTTTTATAAAAATATTTAAAAATTATAATATTTTATAGAGTTGATATATTTAGTTGTAGTAAAATAAATTTGAAATACATTATAAAATTAGTTATTTTAAAACTTTAATTTTTAAGTTTATCATGAATGAGATTTGGACTAAATTTAAATTTATTTTTTATTTAAAATATTTAAATAATATATTTAGTTTAAATTTAAATCTATATGGTCAAATCCCTCAATCTAAATATAGTATTAAAGTAAAATAAGTGTGATAATTTTTATTAGTAGTTCCTCAACCTTTGAAATTATTACACTTTCATCTTTCATTTTTAGTTTGTTACCATAAAATTCTTCGACTTCAAAATTTGTTACACTTCAGTTCCTAAATTTTTGAAATTATTACACTTTCGTCCTCTTTTTTCAGTTTGTTACCATAGAATCCCTCAACTTTAGAATTTATTACAATAAAATCTCTTAACTTTAAAACTTGTTACACTTCAGTTTCTCAACTTTTTGAATTATATCTTGCCCGCAATAAATTCAAAAAACAACAAGAAAATATTTTAAAGGACTAATAAATAAATAAATAATCAACTAGAAAATGAATCTCAAAAAATTGTTTTCAAGACTTTTCTTTTTGGTTTTAAAAGAGAAGGAGTGAATAGTGATTTACTATTTATTTTCATTGAAATAGAAGACAGAGAGAGGGAGAGTGATAAGAGAGAGTACGAGGAGAATTAAATAGAGAGTTGAGAGAGATAATGTGCGAAAGGAAAAATAGAGTTAGAAGAGAGGGTAATATGAATTTTATACGTAGTATTTTTTTTATTTTTTTTTTATTTTACACTGGTGGCCAAAGATATGAGGGATTTATAGTATGAGGGATTAAAGTGTAATAAAATTTAAAATTGAGAGATTTTATGATAATAAATTAAAAATAAAATATTAAAGTGTAATAAATTTAAAAGTTGAGAAATTAAAATATAATAAATTTTAAAATTAAGGAAATTTACGATAATAAAGTAAAAATGAATGATGGAAACGTAATAATTTCAAAACTTGGGAGATAATCGATAAAAATCAGCCTAAATAAGTGACGACGACACAAAAGTTCGGAGACGTGCAGCCGAAGAGAACGATGATAGCAACAGTCTAATATTTTAGTGAACATAAATACAGGTTGTAAATTAGGTTTTTATCAGAAAAATAAATTTGGATTTTTTTAAAAATTTCTTCGTAAAATTATAATTTTTTCGTTATAATATAGTCTTTTATATTTAAAAATGACGTTACATTTTAATATTACAAATTTAAATTTTAATCATTTGTTAGCATCTAATTATTATAAAGTTTAATATTTTAATATTTTAATCTTATATATTAATAAAAATTAAGCATTAATTTTAAATTATTTGAAATAAATTATGTAATATTTTTTTATCATTTAATTTCATTTGAGAATAGTTTTATATTAATATTTAAAAATTATAAATCCTTTTAACATTAGATCTTTCTGCTTCATTTTTAAAATTTTATAGTAACAAAAATTTAAATTAAAAATTTTAAGATAATAAAATCAAACAATATTTTATGTTTTATCTATTAAATTTTAATTATATTTTAAATATAAAATTTCAGAAATTTAAAGATAATTTTATATTATTAAATTTAAAATGATTTTAAATGAAAACAATATTATTTTAATAAATGTTTAATCATTTTATCTTATCCACCACGTGTATTAAGACACTATCTGATTATAATTTGCTCTTACCATGTTGGGAATCTTGCCTTGAGACAATTCTCTATTTTTATTAGATAAATCAACCATTTTGTGGAAGAATAGGCCTCCACCAATAAGGAAAGTACAAGCTACGCCATGTCTATTATCTAGCTAGAGAAAGTCAATAGAACCCATCCACGTTTATCATTAAATCTTATTAAAATTATTATTTTTATTTTTTATTAAAAAATACAAAATTTTAATAATATTACTAAAATTATATTATGATAAAATCAAAAAAGAAGATGCGGTAGCTAATTAGACTTTTTAATTATATTTTGAATATTTTTAAAGAGTATAAAGAAAAGAGATGTCATTGTCTTTCTTTTTTTTTTTTCCTTTTATTAGAGAAAAAGATGGAGAACACTCACAATTTAAAATTATTTTATTGAAATTAAATTTAATATTTTATTTTTTAATAAAAATCTAATGACCATATTTATTTATATTGTAATTTTTAAAAATTAAAATAAAAAATGGGAAATATAATTGCATAAATTGTATAGAATCAGTAATAGAAAATAAATATAGCGAAATATTAATATTAGTCTTTATAACATTAGGCTCTGCTTATGATTATTATATTAATAAAATATTAATTATGTCAATTTAAATTATTAAAATTTAAACTGGATACAATTTAATATAAGTATAATTAAAAAAAAAGGATAATTGTAATGCAATTGTTGTATTATTTAATAATAATATTATTATTTTGGAATTTAAATTAATATTATCAATTTATTTATTAATATTTTAAAGGATTATTAGTTATTAATTTTATTTTCTATTCTAGATAGCTCTTAATATTTTTAAATATTCATTTATTTTGTAATATTTTAATTATTATTTACTTGAAGAGTTATATAATATTCATTTTATTAATTATTTTTTTAATAATAATAATAATAATAATAATAATATGGAAAAGATAGCAAGAATCCAGACTTTTCCTATCCAAATAAGAGCCAACGCCACTCCAAGCCCATTTCTCGTTCAATAGCCTTCCTCTCGTTCTTTATCTTTTCCGACTAGCCTCTGAAGAGAATTAAAATTTAGAAATATTGGGGGAGTTTTCTCTACAGATTGTGAAAAGGAGTAAAACCTTTTCATAGCCTATGAAACTAAAAAAATAAGAGCTAAAGTTTACAACAGGAGATATAAATATATATAGATAAGAAATTCCATGCTTATAAACTACAGGTTATGTAACTGAAGTTTGTTGCTTGGATTTATCTGTTATACACTCCACAAGATGGTGCACCCATAAGAGACACCAATCTTGGACCTATACATGAGAAGTCGCTGTTTAGTTTGTGGCTTGGTGAGGAGATCAGCAAGTTGATCCTTACTTAAAATGTGTCGAACATTGAGTTGCCCTACTTGAACAAGTTCCCTCACAAAGTGATAATCCAAAGACAAATGTTTCATGTGATAGTAAAACACGAGATTGGAACAAAAGTAGGTCGTCCCTATGTTATCACAAAAAATACTGAGTATTGCAGTTAATGATGCAAGAAAAATGAATCATATTAGTCTCCTATAGTCCATGATCACCCATCTTGTATTTGCATACATTCAACACTTGAATAAAACAACACATTTTAAATATCTCATATTCAACATGGCTCTATTTTTCATATTACATGGCATGTGTAATCAAGCATGTAATGCCCTATTTCACCTAGATAAACTTCATTTTAACACTTAAAACCTCAAATTTTTTTTTTTTCAGTCCTTAACCAACAATAAGGCTTAAAAATTAATCCTAATGAAAAAATAGGTTGGCTCTGACACCAATTGTAGGATCGAAAACAGTGGATTTGGGCAATTAGGCAATTTTTATTTTTAATTAACCTAAGTTTCATGAATCACATGCTACCAAATTTCATTTCTACGTTAAAAATTAACATGCCCAACATGATGTTACAACTCTTGTAACACCAATTGGCCTTTTAGCCTATTTAGCCATTAGGAAACTTAAGATTAAGAACAACCCTTAAATACCTAAACATGAGTTTAGGGATTTCCTATGCAATGGGGAGTACATTCAAATTACAACATCCGAGAAGCTAGATTTTCAAGTGTCAATCCTCTAGTCCATCCACACAATCTGCCATGATCAAGAACACCCAACGTTTGAGCTCAACCACACTCCAAAAGCTTTCTCTCTATGTAGCCATCGAGGGCAAAAGGATATGGCTAGTTCAAATTTTGGGATAGCAAATAGGTTTTATGTGTAGCAAGTGTAAGGAAATAATTTCTTCACACATAAACTCAGAACACCCTAAGTTCTAGAGTGCTCATTGCTCGGTGACTAAGTCTTTGTCCGGACAGCTAGGATGCCTAGAACTACACTTCAATATGAGTGAGGAGACATAAAATAATAAAATACAAGAAAAGGAAATACAAGAAAAACAAAGGAAAAATAATAGCAAAGAAATGTAACCAAGTTAAGTGAGTAGAAACCTAGCGATGGTGATCAAGGGAGAAGTCACGGCGTGGACCGTTGACTAGCCCTGGACTGCGGGGAACCCTGGAAAACATTTTTAAGACTTGAATAGACCCTTATTGAAGAATAAATATCATTAGAAAGATCAAAGAAAAATTAAATAATTAGTACAAAGAAAAGTGAGAAATCGAAAAACAGACAAAACCCGGTGTTACCGAAAAATCGGGAATGCAACTCGAACAGGGGCATTATGGTCATTTGACATCCCGAAGTGTCTTTTGACCTAAATGTCCACTAAAAATAAATAATATTACACTTAGAAAATAAAACGAAAAATTAAATTGGGGGTACCTAATACAAATAGCCAAAAATGGAGTGAAAAATGTGTAAATAACACATTTAAGCTTATTATATGAATTATTTGTGTGAGTGGGCCACTAATGATTAAATTAAACATAAAATGTGGCTGATGTAAGTCCACTATACCCATCAGAATGTTCATCTTCTTCACTCCCTTAACCTAGCCGAATTGAAGAAGAAAAGAAACCTCCATTAACATTTCCTTAAAGCTTCATCTAATCCCTCATTTCAACTCCAATCACTTAGGTTCCTTCATGAAAGTTTGTCTATACATCATAAGGAAGAGCTTGATACCAAATTTGAGAAGTTTAATCAAGGTTTGGCAAGTTCCAACCATAAGATAAGTTTACATTTTTGAACTTTGCTTTGTTAAACCTTGTGTACATGTTATGGGTGTTGGATTTGTGAAGAAAATTTGCAAGTTTGAAGAGTTATTGAAATGTCCATTTTGGACAGCCATGGAGTCATGTATTTAATGATTTATTATACATATATTTGATGAGAAATGATGTTGATCATGGTGATTTAATATCCTAGTGAATTATTTCACATGTATATGGTGATTTTGCACTTGGAATGGAAATTGATGAATTGTAGGACACTTGGGTATTGAGGAAGATTTTCGGCAGCTTTGGAACTCTTGGATAAGTGTATGTGTTCATGAAGATATAGGCAGAATTGTAGCATTAAGGATTGATGGATATGTATATGAATTTGTTGTGTAAAGTGTATGTAAAAACTAGTAATGTTTATGTGTATGTGTAATTGTATTTGGACTTTGGGAATTAGAGTTATATTTGGTGTGTTGAGGATAATTGTAATCTGCCCAAAGTGACTTTAAAGTGTAGTGGAGTATGGTTTTGGTAATGTACCAAAACAGATTTGGTAGGGAAGTAAACATATTGCAAGGTAAATGTGTAATTGATGTGTGTTAAGCAAGGTAACTAAGGGCAGTGTACATTTTAGCCAATAAGTTTAAATGTGTAACCTCAATTGGTATGAGACCAATTGGAGGTGAAACTAGGCACAAAATGTGCCAACTTTCATTGAGAAAACATACCAAAATTCTGCTTGCATGGTGACATAAAAAAAATGACCAATTCGGATTAGGTGCAATTAGGACATGAAAAATGACCAATTGGGCAGCAGTGAGTGTTTAGGCCATAACTCACTCAAAACAGGTCCAATTGACCTGAAATTTTAACCATGAATAGTTAAGACCCATACCTACAAGTCTTATGAAGACACCAAAGCCTAGAAATGACCATAAGCAAGTCAAACAGCTTGCACAAGTTCGGGTCCAAAAACTGGCCGAACCAGAATTGACCAAATTGACCTAAAATTGACCTAATTTGATACCATTTGACCAGCAATAGTATAACGACCATAACTCGGTCTACTTAACTCGGAATGACATGAAATTTTGCACCGCGGTCCATAAGACATAGATCTACAAGTTTGTAGTTTTGACCGAAACCCGAAAACCGAGGGAACTAGGCCGTCCGGCTAGGTCAAACTAGTATCCCGGAATCCAGCAAGTTGCATTAAAATGCACTAAACAAGGAAACGAGTTTGGTAAAACATACCAACCCTAAAACCCTATCAAATGTGACATATTAATGACACTAAAACCTAATTTACCTAGAACACATCGAGGGTCGATATATTGGGTGATTAAGCAAATAATAGCTTTCAATGAATTAATTACCAAACATTATCGATAGAGACAATATAATTTAGTACTGAAACACTTCAAATTGTGTTTCTCAGTTACTAAAGACTCAGGGAAAGGGAAGGAAACACTGAGTCCAGACCAGGAAGACAGTCATCAGAGGTTTGTGCACAACAACTATTTCTTTTGAATTATTTTCAATTGAAATAAATATTGACTATTTGTATATTATTGTTTTAAATTGTGGAAATGTATTTGAATGGATATTTATTGCTTGAAAAGCATTGTAAATGATTTGAAACTGTGAGAAATTGTTTGAATGACATTGATGGATACTTATTGATTGAAAAGCATTGGAAATGGTTTGAAACCACAGCTATCATGTATATTGATTGTATTCCTCATTAGCTTGTCTAGTGGGACGAATTGAATTCCCTCTCTGGCTGAAGTGTTGAGGTGTGTGCCTGTTGAGGACGAATTGGATGAGTACTCATATTTTGGCTAGCTAGCTATGTTATTCCTCATTAGTCATCGACTTTTGGGACGAATTGAATACCTCATTAGCCATCGGCTTTTGGGACGAATTGAACCTGGAACATGATTAAGCTATGTGTGATTTATTGATGTGTATTGTGAGATTGTGAAATGAATTTAAACTCTCATTGACATATACTGTCTTTTGAATTCAAACATGATCTGACTTATGGAAATCTATTGTGATATTGAGAAATGGAGTTTAAATTCTTGTTGACATTTATTGTCTTGAATTTAACTATGATTTTAAGTATCCACTATTTACATGACTTATGAATTGTGATTTAAATTATATTTGGTTAATGTTGTGTACCACTGAGACATTGTCTCAGCGATAGCTTTTTATTGCTGTCGCAGGTAGAGAGACGGACAGGGCAGCAGACTAGGCTGCTAGTAAATCCAGCGAGGGATTACCTGGTATAATGAGTATACCAATATTTTGCATTTTGTATTGTAATGTATGACCACTGTATGTATGTATTGTTTTGGTTTAAGCAGTTGTACATTCAAATTGTAACTTGAGGTTGTAAAATAATTATGAGTTGTTTTGGCTTGTAAAAGCTGTATTATATTTCTCATATCTCAATCTTTGAAAAATCACTATGGAATTGAGTTAATAAATTGTTGTGTTGAGAAATGTATTGGAGTTGAGACTTGGAAATATATTGAAGTGTACTTTTTACAGGTTTTCTGAAGAACTGTTTTATCCAAAATACAGAGGGCACTCTGCCAAAATTTTTACAGAAATCCCAAATAAATCAAATGAGTTAGTTGTTTCACTTCAGTTCACCAAAGTCTTTAACACCTGTAAATAGTGCTCACCACTGTAAAAGAAGTAAGAAAAGTTTTTAAAATCCCTTGTAGTGTATTTAATGGGTTATCAGTAGACGGAGTTGGTAATTCATTAGGTATACTACGGGATCATGTTATGCCTTACAGAGGGGTAGGGTGTGACAAACTCAAGGATGACTACTTCTAATTTTCCTTGAGTTTACAAGAAGAAAAAAAATAAGAAGATAATGGTCTCTCTTGCACATGAAGACAAAGAAGTTGGTGATTATGTCTTCCAAAGACACTTAGTGGAGGTCTAAAGCTTCTTATATAAAAAGCTTCTTATGTAAGCTTTCTCCACTTGGCCATAATGTAGCCAATTGTCACATTCTTAAGAAGATAAGAACTATATGTCTTCATCTCATGATGACACATAGGTGAGCTATATGAGCCATCCACCAAATTCTTTACCTACAAGAGAAATAAGATATTTTAGCTATTTTGAGCCAAGCCCAAAATCCATTTTCTTCTTTTATAGAGACAACCCACTAACTTCATAAGTTAGTAGGCTTAGGCCCCTTTTTCATATTATGACCAACATGATATAAATCCATATTTAACTGTATAAATATAGGCCTAATATCTATCCCATGAATATTAATTATTCCTTTATGTTTTGGGACTACTTATTTATATCACATATAAGTCCAAACATAAACTTACTATACTATATATTGTGAGCTTACCCTTTTATATTTTATGTAAATTAAGTCTCAAAATACATTTCATCCATTTATGTGAATTTAATTTCAAGTAATGCTAGAAACTTTATAATATAATTGCAAACCAAATTCATTAACTTAATTAATCAATTAAACCATTTAATTAATTAATCAAATTAATATTATCTTGGACACATTAGTTTAATTGTGTGCGAGTTTCTAGGTTCATAACTAATTGGTAATGAGAATATGATACTAACAATTTAAAATCATCGGAACTCTTTCCATGCTTAAAGTAAAATTCCCTTTCCACTCCTGGTTCTCATAAATCATAGTTAACACCTAGCATAGCGTGCCATGACTACCAATCAGTGATGATTGAAATTAATCCCATTTTTTAGAATCTTGATCACACATATCATGCACTAAATTCTTTTCATTACAAAGTCTTGATCCTAGCTAGGGTCACAGTTTGTGCCACACTCTAATTGCTTTGAATTATATGTCCTCATCTAAATTCTAATTCTTTACTAATGAGACTTATCATTAGAAATTCTTTTATGACTGAGTCTAACTATTTTGGCTAAAAACTTTCTTTATCAAGAGCAATTTAGATAGCATAAAACTTTATCCCAATTTACTTAGGGTGACATGTAACACCCTTATTTGTATAGCCTGGTATATTTCACTGTTCCAGTGACCGGTGTCGGTCTGGACAATTAAGGAGATTAGAACCATACTTAAGACAACTAGAGAAGCCATAAATACAAATAATTAGTAATGTTCAATTAGTTAACTATAAATAAGAAAAACAGAACATAAGAGGTTAAACGAGCCGAGAGTCACAGCGATGGGTGACCTCCTCGGGAACGACTGCGAAGTCGTTTTAAACTCAAATTTCGAACCGTAAAATGTGACGCCGCAGTCCTTAGGACCCCATGAACACAGTGGAAAAGAGAAAATCATGAAAAAGAACTGTTAAGTCAGTCAAATAATTAGGTCAGGGAGCCGAAAGAAATATGAAATTATTTGCAAACCGGGATGAACCGGCGAGGGGCAATTTGGTCAATTGACCCCGAGAGCCGACTCCTGACCTAACTGTCAAATAAAATTGGAGAAAAGAAAATTTCGGAATCAAGAATTAAATTAAAGAACTAATAGAAAAAAAAAAAAAAGAAAAAGGGAAAAGTAAAAAGGTGATAACATCATGCATGACCTCATGCATGATGCCATAAAGGAATTAATTAAATTATTTATTAATTTGGATTTTTAGTCTTCTTTAAGTGATAAAGATAAAAGAAAAGAAAAGAAAAAAAAAAACAAAAAGTAATCTTTCCTAACCCAAGTTGCCGTCTCCCTTCCCTCTCCCAAAGCTCTCTCACAAAACCACCATGAAAGCTCTATTGTGAGCTTGAAGAACTAAAAATCCCACCACAAAAAAATAATCTACCATAGATAAAACTTGTTTGGGCAACTAGAAAACAAGATCTAAAGGAAAGAAAGAAAAGAAAATTTGAAGAAAAGGAAGAAGAAAATTCTGCACATAAGGTTAGTAGATTAAATTTGATTTCTTTTGTTGAATTAGTTGTGTTATTAGCCTAATTAACTAGAAACTAAAGAAATGAAAAAAAAAAAATTTGTGAGGGACCATTACTGAAATTTCGGCCAGCCATGGATGTATGAGAGTTTGATGTATTTTGAATGAATTAAATGTGTTAGTAAGCTTGTATGAAAGTGCTAGTAAGATTGAAATGCTTAAATGTGATTAAATGCAACAATTTAGTGTGGTTAGGGTTTGGAGACCTAGGGTTTTGAGGCAAAAATTTGGAGAAATGAGTAAATGATGTGTTTGACCTATTGTGAAGTGATAAATGGTCAATTATGACCAAATGAGTTGTGTGGGAATGATTGGAAATTAAGTTAAATTCGGAGGGTGTATGGTTATGCTGCTGGCAGCATGACCAAGTCAACTTTGAAGGACCAAAAATGAAATTTTACAAGTCCAATTGATATGGCACCAATTGGGGATGAAAATAGACATAAAATGACACAATTTTCATTTAGGAACCATGCCCAAAAACTGACCAAAACCTAGTGAACAAATTGACCAAAGTTGGATAAGTGTAGCCTGCCACTGTACAAACTGACCAAATGAACAGTGTTTGTTCATTTGGTCATAACTTGAGCAAGACAGGTCAAATTGACCTGAAATTTTACCAGTGGTTAGATGAGATATAGACCTAAAACTTTCATGAAGAACACAAGTCCAAATTCTGCCAGAAACCAAGCCATTTGGCCACCCCAAGTTGGTGACCCAAATCTGCCAGCACCAAAGTTGCCCAGAAAATCTGGGTTGTTTTCCATCCGGCAGCCCTGGTTCAAATGGCCATAACTTGAGCTACAAAACTCCAATTGGGGTGATCCAAAAATGAGAATAAACTTAAGACAATAAGGAACATTTTCTATGAAGGAAGTTTTGTCAAATTCCAACAGTAAAATTACCAATGGAACAGTGCAACTAGGAGCACCAAAACTGAAAATTTGACAATTTTGCCAGAAGGACTTAAGCTTTGAGAAAATGACCAAAACCAACAAATTTAATGACCAAAATGTGGTATGTGGGTGAAGTTGGAGTTCCCATACCTATTAAGCCTTAAAAAGTCAACAATTTGACTTAAATAGTGTAGTGAATAGTAACCCGAAATACAAAAACTTCGAGAACGTTGAATTTAACGCAATAGAGCTAGTAAAAATGAAGTGAAATTTATTTTTGGATTTATGCTAAGTTATGGTACTGAAACACTGTGAAATTGTGTGTTTCAGCTGAAAAAGACTTGGAAGCTCTGTGAGACTGAGTTAAGACCTCGAGGCGACTCACGTCAGGTCTGTGCACAGTAATTTTTATTTGAATATATGATTCTTGAAAATTTGATTTTTTTTAGTTAATTACGAATTGTGTTGCCATTTATGATTGTGAATATGACTTTGAAAATTTACCAGATTTCCAATAAATTATTTGAATAAATTGATTTGAATTGATTTTGTGTTCACACTTAGCATGAAAGTATCACACTATTCCTCCTCCATTTATGGGGTTGAGATCGTTTATTTTCCTCCCTCTCTGGCTTACTAGTTGAGGTTGAGATCGGATGAGTACTCATTAGCTAGCTAGCCACCTCCCTCATTGATTTCGATTAATGGGGTTGTAAATTGCTTTGTCGTGGTGTACAACACGGCATTGATCAGAAATTTTGTGTCATGGCTTAAGTTATGTATGATTTTGGCAACATTGTGTTTAATAAATTATTTGACTAAATGGAGTTGTTATGAGCTTTGATATTTGTGAAATGTGATTGAGAAGTATTCAAATTGTGTTTCATCAATGAATAATTTATGTATTGCATTTTAAATTTTTATTGTGCACCACTGAGTATGTTTATACTCAGCGATAGCTTATTTTGCTGTCGCAGATAAGAGCAAGGAGAAAGCAGCAGAGTGAGCTGCTATCGAATTGTGGACTACATCGATCATTTTGTACGGGTATTATTTTATACCCTTGTAGATAATTTTGATGTAAATATAGAAATGTTGTATGTATCAATGTAAGTTGAGCAATTGTAAATAAATTGTAATAATATTTTTTTTGGATTTCCTTCTGTAAATTCATAATTGTACTTGTGAATTTCATGTTTTATGCCTTGTGAATGAAGTATTAAATATTTTGAGATGATGAATTTTGATTTGGATTGTGGAATTACTTTGAAGTGAATTGAATTGAGTTGATTTGAGGTTTATTGGAGGTTGGGAGTTGTGAAAAATTTTTGGAAGTGTTTTTCTCAGGTGTTTGAAGAACTGTTTTCTCCAAATACAAACGGAACTCTGTCAAAATTTTTATAAAATATGCGGAAAAATTAAAATGGATAAAAATTTTTACTAGTATTTAAACTTGAATAAATGGTTTTTAATTCTTACCAAAATGCTCACCACTTCCAAAATGTAAGAAAATTGTTTTAAAATCCCTTGTAGGGTACTTAATGAGTTATCGGTAGATGAAGTTCGGTAGTTCATTAAGTATTCTACGGGATCATGTTATGCCTTACGGAGGGGTAAGGTGTGACATGTTTTAGTGGTATCAGAGCATGGTTTTGCAATAAATTTTGACTATGTATATGAATATTTCTTTGATAAGTACAACTGCTCAAGTGTCTTTAATTGATACATATGACATATTTACATCATGAATATGCACTAACAGAGGTCAACCTCCTTGTGTTTGATCTCAGGAAGTAGAAATTTGGGAAAACGGAATGGAAGGAGGAGATCATTCCGAAGAACTATCTGTTGAGGCTGAGGTTCAAGGGGAAGCCCCAAAGACCTGCATGTGAGTGGGTCACCACTCCGGCTCTGCTCCAAAGACCGCAGTTGCCTGCTCAATTTGTACAGCAGATGGCTGCGTTCTTCCAGCAAATGGCGGGTAATGTGCCACCCCAAGCTCAGATGCAAGTACCTGTAGCACAACCACGGCCCTCAGCTAGGCAATATGAAAAATTGATGAAATTTGGGGCCACCGAGTTTAAAGGCACTGTGGATCCACCGAGGCGTAATGTGGTTGGAAAGAATGGAACGGGTTTTCGTAAAGTCTGCAGTTATCAAGAATTAAAATTTGAGTATTCAGTATCTCTTCTCCAAGGGGATGCATATGAATGGTGGAAGACCATCCCCCACAGCCTGGTTGAGCCACCTGTGCTGACATGGACAGACTTCTTGAGGGAATTCAGGCAGAAATGGGTTCCTGATGCTTATGTAGATATGAAATTACAAGAATTCTTGAGTTTGAAACAAGGGGACAGAACCATAGCAGAGTATGAGAGAGACTTCTCAAGGCTAAGCCACTATGCTGAAAGCTTAGTCTCCACCCCCAGAGATAGATGTAAGAGGTTTGAGTCCGGATTAAGGCTGAATTTGAGGATGCAAATTGTGGGTTTCCGACATCAGAATTTCGCTGAGTTGATCTCACAGGCCCTGGAACTAGAAAGGATAGAATCAGAAGGGGCAGTGAAGAAGGGTACACAAGAGAAAGAAAAGATTGAAAAGACTACGGGACAAGCATCTGAGAGTGGTTCTGGAAAGAGGAAACAGTTTGGGGGATCTAGCTCCCGTAGATCTGGCAGAGGCAGATTTTCTGGCCAAAGACCACCCCGGTCTAGTCAGCAGACCCAGCAATCATCCCGAGGAGCTCTATCAGTACGACAGTGTGAAACTTGTGGTAGAACTCATGGTGGGGTTTGTTTCAAGGCCACCGGTGCATGTTTTAATTGTGGAGGGAGCAGACATTTCACTAAGGATTGCACTAGTCCACGCCGGTCTGGACCTTCTGCTACATCTGAAGGATCAGCCCAAGTCTTTGCACCTAGAGGGTCACAATCAGCTGCTAGAGGTAGAGGCAGAGGTAGGGGTCCTGGTAACACTCCTGGGAGTCAAAGCACTATTAATCAGCCAGTACCCAGTGGCGCACCAGTCAGAGTGTATACCATGCGTCAGAGGGAGGAAGCTGAAACATCAGACGTTGTAGTTGGTAATTTTTCCATCCTTGAGCAAGATGTACATGTGTTGTTTGATCTTGGCTCCACACATTCGTATGTTAGTGTTAGTGTGATGTGTTCTACTGCTATTCAGTGTGTACCAATGGACTATGATATGCTAGTAACTAGTCCATTAGGCCAGGAGGTCAGGGTAAATAGGCTATATAGGGACTGTCCTTTGGTGATCCAAGGACACACTTTTCTGTCTGATTTAATTGAAATGCCCTTCAGAGATTATGACATTATCTTGGGCATGGATTGGTTAGCCAGGCATCATGCGATGATTGACTGTAGACTAAAGACGGTCACTTTTGGTCTCCCTCAGTATGGTGATGTAGTAATACATGGGGAGAGGCAGTTATTGCCTTCAAACATCATTTCAGCTGCACTGGCCAAAAAAATGATTAGAAAAGGGTGTGAGGCGTACTTGGCACATGTGATAGACACCCAAGTGGGGAGTCCAGCACTGAAGGACATTCCTACTGTATGTGACTTTCCGGATGCATTTCCTGATGAATTGCCAGGATTACCTCCAGAAAGAGAGGTGCAGTTTGAAATTGATGTTATGCCTGGTGTGGACCCAATCTCCATAACACCATACAGAATGGCACCTGCAGAACTAAAAGAATTGAAAGTACAGTTGCAAGAGTTGCTTGACAAGGGCTTCATCCGCCCTAGTGTGTCACCTTGGGGAGCACCAGTGTTATTTGTTAAGAAGAAAGATGGCACTCTCCGGTTATGCATTGACTATCGGCAGTTGAATAAGGTGACAATAAAGAACAGATATCCATTACCCCGTATTGATGACTTGTTTGATCAGTTGAGGGGTGCAGCTGTGTTCTCGAAAATTGACCTGAGATCAGGTTATTATCAGCTGAAAGTACAAGAGTAGAGTATTCCTAAAACTGCCTTCAGAACCCCCTATGGCCATTATGAGTTCTTGGTCATGCCATTCGGGTTAACTAATGCTCCAGCTGCTTTTATAGATCTGATGAACATTATCTTCAGACCATACCTCGACCAGTTTGTTGTGGTATTTATTGATGATATATTGGTCTATTCGAGGAATGCAGAAGAGCATGATATACATCTGTGGATTGTACTACAGACTTTGAGGGAGAAACAGCTATATGCCAAATTGTCGAAATGTGAATTTTGGCTGAAGGAGATATCCTTTTTGGGGCACATAGTATCAGCAGAGGGTATTAAGGTAGATCCTAGCAAGATAGAAGCTGTCCTTAATTGGAAGCCACCCAGAAATGTCACAGAGATTCGCAGTTTCAAGTTAATGGATACTACCGTCGATTTGTGAAGGGATTCTCCATGTTGGCATCTCCATTGACCAAGCTACTTAGAAAGGATGTGAAATTTCGTGACGGACAAATGCCAAAGAAAGTTTTGATGAATTGAAAAGATGTTTGACCGAGGCTCGATCCGACTTTACCTACACCGGGTAAAGAATATACAGTTTACAGCGATGCTTCTCATAATGGGTTAGGTTGTGTGTTGATGCAAGATCGAAATGTCATTGCCTATGCATCACGCCAGCTAAAACCGCATGAGAGGAATTATCCGACACATGACTTGGAGCTTGCAGCTATTGTGTTTGCTCTTAAGATTTGGAGACATTATTTGTATGGGGAGAAGTGCTATATCTACACAGATCATAAGAGTTTGAAGTATTTGGGTACCCAGAAAGAGTTGAATTTGAGACAGAGGAGATGGTTAGAGTTGATAAAAGACTATGATTGTCTAATAGACTATCAGTCAGGGAAAGCTAATGTGGTGGCTGACGCCTTAAGTCGCAAGACTATGGCAAGTCTACAGGTTACTCCTTTGTCTTTGGTACATGAGTTGAGATCATTACATGCCAGTTTAGAGATTAATGATGAGGGGCAGACAGCAGTTGCATGGCATGTACAGCCAGTGTTGATTGATCAGATCAGAATGGCTGCTCAGAATGATGAAAAGTATCAGAAGCTGCTGGAAGAAGTCCGGCAGGGCAAGAAACCAGAGTTCTCAATCAGAGATGATGGTTTACTGCTACACCAGGGCAGAATGTGTGTTCCTAATGATGTTGATTTGAGGCAGATCATTTTGAAGGAAGCACATGAGTCTCCTTTTGCCATGCACCCTGGTGGTACAAAAATGTATAG